>NW_018407338.1:146924-207720 GCF_002113885.1 Mizuhopecten yessoensis
AGAGAAAATGAGTGTAGTACCTCTGAGTCTGAAGAAGAAGATTTTTGAAATATTGATAAATTTTCCCTTTGGGGCCCCGCCCTGGCCCCAGGGGTTGGGGTAGGAATCCCAATTTTACAATTTTGAAGCCTCATCTACCAAGGATGATTCTGACCAAGTTTGAAAAAAATCCATCCACTGGTTCTTGAGAAGAAGTTGAAAATGTAAAAGTTTACGCACGACGGACGAAAAGCGATTAGAATAATTCTCACCAAGTAGAAAAAAAGATACTGTTCAACAATAATCAATATTCTTTTTAACGCAAAGGGTGTATACAGTATAGTGTAAATAAAGCAGTCGTTGCTATTCGTTTACGTCAATAACGTTAACTTTGGATCAATTTCCAGAAAGATGCTGTCAGTACGGCATACCCCGACACATGGAAATCAACTTCTAATGCAATAGAGAAACTATTGCTTAAATGATTAAAAAACACAGGTCTTCCTTCTGGAGTAATATTTTCATTGAACTTGGCATGATTTTCTCACATGATGTGTCAAGGTATACCTTGGTATCTTTGGGATTGACTTATGTAAAAAAAAAAAAACACCCAGGAGAACAGGTCACAAAATACAAAGTAAAAAGTTGGAACGTTGATCAAACGCGAAAATCTTTGATAAAATATCGAAACGACTTTAGGGAGGAGCTGAATAATTCAGTCTTTATACAGTATAAATTATATACTGCAACGTCCGCGCACCTTGTACCCGAGGTGTTTTTATAAGATGTAATGAAATAATTCTTTTCCGAATTTAAAATAATTATTGTGGTTGCGTGTTTCTGTTTTTAAATCGCGTTGTCCTTTAACTCGTTTTAACACGTCCTGTTTGCGTGGTTTCACCCACATGACCAAACCGGAAGGTTTTAACGAGAAGAATTTTCTAGAAGCCGGCAACGCGTCCAAAGTCGATTCGGTAACTAAAGTACATCTTTCATGATTCTAAAGAATATTTTCAAGGCGAATTTTAGAGTTAATTATTTCACACATGTAACAGTAGATCAAATTTTGTTATATTTTTCTGAGAAACGTTACCTGGGGAAACTAGTTTTATAGGTGTAGCGCGTTCAGTCGAACACGTGGTGCAGGTTGGGTGGCAACAAAGAACGATCGCTTTTGTTACATTCTTTACATTTAACAAAACAGACCTCCAACCTGTTTTTAGGATAAGATAAAATATCATAACGAGCTTAAATGAACAAATAAGTTCGTACTCCATTGAACTTTCCAAGAATAAAAACTCGACTTTTCGTTGCTGCGGCCATTGTACACCGCGAGTGCACGAGGACTCTTCTCCCCAGATTTAAAAAAAAAATTAATTTGAGTTGTCAATTATTCCTGATACTTTAAACATAATAAAATGTTCCTCGGAATATTTTGCGTATCTTACCTGTGTTTTGGTGAGTTAACTTGAATAGTAGAGCCAGATATTTTATGTTCTTGTCACAGCTTAAAACCCCTCGATCCGGTGTGTTCTTGGTGTCCGGCGTTATGCGACCCGTATTTATGCGCACCAGAGGATATGACATCATTTCTGGAAGATTCCAGAACACAACCAATCTGCCAATCAGAGAAGAGAAGTAAGTCACGTGCCCAATATGCTAAATATCGGCCCAGTTTCGCAAAATTTTGGAACGTTCGTGAAACTGGCTGGGATCATATGACGAGAAGGACTATGTATAAGTAGAAAAGTACTTGTTTCCCAATCAACGGAATGAAATGTCTTTTGAAATATCCTCGGGTTACCGGTTTCCGCGCTTTTAAGAAGCATCCGCGATTTCGTACTAGGCCTAATATCTGCTGAAAACTGTTAAAAATTACGGATGACGACCGTCATAAACATGTATATAATCTACTAAAGGAACAAAAACTAGCAACAAAAAACTGTATTTTTACAAATCAGAACAAACGATTTTTAACAAATTTCTCTCGACGGAAGTAGCCGTCATATGTTTCCGTGTGTCTATTTTGATTTAGTGTTCAAAGAAAGATAACTCGAATACACTAAAAAGAAATTCTCTACAGTGACCTGCAAGAACAAAAGCTTCGTTTTGAATAAAAAAATATCTTTGATCGTCAAATCAATTTTTTTTTTTTTTTAAATTTCACATTTTTAATTGATTTTTCAACATGTCAAATTGAACGAATTCATGTAATTTTATAAATTTATTCATTATATTTATTTAGTTAAAATATAGAATCTGTTATTATTTTTTTCTGCAGTCTTATATCGGTTTTGGTTGATGGTAAGTTATTTCTCATTTTGTTCTGTTTAAAATTGGTGAAAATTGGAAGTTCATTGCATTACAAGGTTTACGTTTCATTGAAAACACTGTTTATCGATATAAGAATGCCTCCTTGGAAGTGGAAAAAAATCGTCGAGGAGATGTGGCCTCATTTGCATACGACATTTTCGTACGAATTCCGTGGTTTGTCAGACTACAAGAAAAACTGGTTTATGAACGAGATATATCAACGTTTTTTTAGGTATGGGTTCATTTTGAGCAAGATAAAAAGTCCATTAAGCAAAACTGCATATGTATTCGTGTTTTTTAATCAGTGATTAATTCTTATGTTTTCCGGACGAACTTCTGGTAATTTTTGTGTCAGTTTACAGACGATGGCTAAACGTCTAAAATATCCATGTGTTGTGTCCAGCAGGTCACGTAGTTACGAGACGTAGCTGGATAAAATGGCTGCGCGGAAATACATAACGCGCGGAAACTGATGACTAGACGATACTATACAGCATACATATATATACTAAATGATGTCGAATCGTCAGGTAAAGGAGCTTTTGTTATTGATACCAGGGTTAATATTCCCACACAAGCAGATGACATATGTTTGATCAGTAACACAAGTATTGGTTTACAAGATATGGTTACAATTTGCGAAAACTATAGTCGTAAATGGAGATTTTCATTCTCTGTTGATAAAAGTAAAATAGTTGTTTTNCTCAACTGATTATGTAACCTTTGTACTGCATAATGCTATTTTTATTGACAAAATGTTGCTGTTGTATCAGCGTTAATAATGATATAACAGGTACATACGTAAGTACAATAGCAATGTCCAGCTATTTATTTTTTTTTTCTCTTATTTTGTGTGTGTTTATGTGTGGGTAAGCCTGAGAAGACCTTGTTGGTAGGGCTTTCCCCAACCCTTGGAAACCTCAGGATTCCCAGGCATTCTAATTATTTTGTATGATTTGCTGTTCTTTCTGTATTTACTAAACTAATTCAAGTTTCATTAACTTCTCTCTTCATCTCTGTAGTTAACTGATGTATTTATGTGCATGTAAGTATCAATTGATAATATTTGATTTGTATTTTGACTACACTGTATATTTTTGTAACTCTTCATTTTGGAGGAAATAAAGAAATAATAATACAGCATACATATATAGAGAATAATACATGCCTTTTTCCATATCACACCCAGTATCAACCCGAGACTGCAATATCAGCCAAAGGGCCGAAGGCCCGAGGGCTGATATTGGTCGAGGGTTGATACTGGGTGTGATATGGAAAAAGGCGTGTTTTATTCTGTTTATTACATACTTACTAATAAAAACTACTATCTTATGATTTATTTTTATTTTTGAAATATTGAAAATTGATTTTTTTTTTCCAAATGGGGTGTGATATGGGTTTTGCGGGCTGATATGGGTTTTGGGGTGTGATACGGCGGGGGCTGATATGGGTAAGCAATTGTGTCGTATCGTGTATACAAAAAAAACGTATTTATTAGTAAGTATGTAATAAATATAAATATTGAACATTACTTAAATACGCGATGTACCTGTTACTCCACCCTTTGTACCTATTCACGTTATCTATTCTTATAATCTACTTATATATTTCTAAAAATGAATTCTTTCAATAATGTATCTATGAACATGTGGACCCAAAACCATTCATGATATTAAAGGGAAGCAACTCCAACATAATTATGTGACTTGACAACATGTTAACAAACAAGGACCGGTACACATAAACGGGTGTGATATGTGTTTTGCGGGCTGATACGGGTTTAGGGGTGTGATACGGCGAGGGCTGATACGGGTTTAGGGGTGTGATACGGCGAGGGCTGATACGGGTTAAAGCAACTGTGTCGTATCGCATATACAAAAAAACGTATATTTTAGTAAGTATGAAATAAATAGAGAATAATACATGCCTTTTTTCATATCACACCCAGTATCAACCCGAGACTTCAATATCAGCCCGAGGGCCGAAGGTTGTGTTGCATTTTGCATTTTTAGACAGCAGCAAGGCGTTTGACACTGTATGGCACGCATGTCTCCTTTTTAAATCACATGAAATTGACATGAGAGGCAAGATATGGGTTATTCTTAAAGAAATGTATACACATGTAGATCGAAAGTTCAATATTATTTAATGGTTTAACATCACAAAGTATCAAAATTGAGAGGGGCATTTTACAAGGTGGATCTTTGTCTGCCAACATATACTTAATTTTCATAAATTAATTATTGAATGAAATAGAAACATGTTGAAAAGGTACAGTAATTATTGATTTAAAAGTTAACATCCCAACTCAGGCAGACGACATATGTCTTGTTAGTCCAATTTTTACATGTCCTGCGCTATATATAGCTAACCACAAGGACATGTTATATATATCGTCTGCTGGATAACTGAACTATTCGGTAGTGAAGCGGACGTAAATCCTATCAATCAATCATACATGTTATATATCCTGCGCTATATATAGCTAACCACAAGGACATGTTGTATATCCTGCACTATATATAGCTAACCACCAGGACATGTTATATATCCTGCGCCATATATAGCTAACCACAAGGACATGCTATATATCCAGCACTATATATAGCTAACCACTAGGACATGTTATATATCCTGCACTTTATATTCCGTCTTTGCGTATTGCAGAGTTATCTTCTCTTGGGAGCAGGTATTGATTGTTACGTCATTGGTTTGTGCGAGAAAATTACGTCGTTTTCTCAAAAGTTGATGACGTTACTCTCACAAACAAGTGACGTAACAATCAATACCTGCTCCCAAGAGAAGATAACTCTGCAATACGCAAAGACGGAATAGCTAACCACCAGGACATGTTATATATCCTGCGCCATATATAGCTTACCATCAGGACATGTTCTATTTCCTGCACTATTTATAGCTAACCATCCGGACATATTATATAACCTACAGCAGTTAGCCATCTGGCTGGGTCTGTTTTTCTCCGTCAACCACTAGGCCAATATGTTTCTGCTCGCAGTTGGTAAACTCTTTTGGTTACCCACCGGTGGGTTACACTCTGGACGTGATTTCATTGGCCAATCTTTTACTTATAACGTCACGTAACAATGCTTTGAGACGCCATCTTGCATTGTGGCGTCAGAATTCATGGCGATTGTTTCCATGACCGGGAACAGATATAATGTATTTTTTAAGGGAACACGTGGTTTTCCAAATATATTATGAATGTAATAGGAGGAAAAGGTACCCAAACTCGTGATGACTAGCTATCATATTTATATAAATCGAGTTACTTCATTTTGAAACTGTATATACAATTTAACAATTATTCATGGCCAACCATCACTCGTTGGTAAATCTACATACACTATATATAGCTAGCTAGCCATTAGGACCTGCTATTATTCTACGCTCGCCATCCATTAAGACCTAATCATATATATCCTAGTCCAGCTATAGTCATCTGGGCCGAATTGTTCAATGTCATTATAGCTTTACAAGAAGTTCATGACAAATTTTGAAGTACCGATTTTAAGAAGTTTCTGAAAATGTTGAATCCCTGTACATGAAGTCCTAATTTATTTTATTTTTTTTTATTTATTTTTTTATCTTTTTGATGATATACTTTATGACAGTCTCTACCCAGAGTTGTCGTCCCTTACACTCAACTTACACCCTTGACTTCAGGAACACAGGAGATGTAAAAGTCTTTTGATTTCACCAAAAATATTTATCTTAATACGACTACACATTGCCAGCAATAGTTGTTTATCAGTAGTCTTTCTGGAAGAATTGTTCGTTTTGGTACAGTATGAAGCAGTTTCAATGTGAACACAATTACAAGTGGTCAGGGCTCAGAAGAGTGTCCAAAGTGTGGACGTTGGTCAGGGCTCAGAAGAGTGTCCATGGTGTGGACGTTGAAATAAAGATAAACGAAGCGAGAAAAACACTTTAATCTTTAGCTAGAGTTCATTAACTTACAGAAAATAATTCGAAAATGTCAACTTCATATGTCAAGCGGTTAAAGACACCAACATCGGGTGTTAAGCAACCGAAAGACTCGCCAATACCACGTATAATGTAAAGGAGCATCATGGTTAGTCCTGAACACGTGTGCATGTAAGTGTGAATGCTAAATATTTGAAACCATATATACAACCTTTTCACAGTTATTTTTGTGTTTTCTTGTGTTCACAAAACGACTTTCCCATCTTGTTTCCGCTTTAAACACATCCACACTTATTGTCGAAAACTGTTCGTTTCAGCGATTTGTAATCGGTACGGTACCGAGAATGAACAACAAAGCTCCAAAACGAAAGCCAGCCTCTCCTCGAGTATTCGGTCTGGACATCGGTGCAACAAACTGTAGAGTAAGCACATGGGCGAATAAATTGGGAAAATCGGAAAGGGTCGTGGACGAGTTGAAGAATAGAAGTATACCACCCATTGTTGTGTAAACAGATACGAGCGTGTTGGTGGACATCAAACTCTGGAAATGACCACGAAAGATCCAACCTACTGTTTTTACAGGTACAACCTAACTGACGGCAATGTCTGTGTTCAGTATTACATGTACAACCTAACTGACGGCAATGTCTGGGTTCAGTATTACAGGTACAACCTAACTGAGGGTAATGTCTCGGTCCAGTATTACAGGTACAGCCTAACTGAGGGTAATGTCTAGGTCCAGTATTACAGGTACAACCTAACTGACTGTAATGTCTGTGTTCAATATTACAGGTACAACCTAACTGAGGGTAATGTCTGGGTTCAGTATTACAGGTACCACCTAACTGAGGGTAATGTCTGGGTTCAGTATTACAGGTACAACCTAACTGACGGTAATGTCTGTGTTCAGTATTACAGGTACAACCTAACTGCGGGTAATGTCTGTGTTCAGTATTACATGTACATCCTAACTGAGGGTAATGTCTCGGTTCAGTATT
This sequence comes from Mizuhopecten yessoensis, assembly GCF_002113885.1. NCBI lineage: Eukaryota > Metazoa > Mollusca > Bivalvia > Pectinida > Pectinidae > Mizuhopecten > Mizuhopecten yessoensis. Next base: position 154,160 of record NW_018407338.1, read on the forward strand.
ACAGGTACAACCTAACTGACGGCAATGTCTGGGTTCAGTATTACATGTACAACCTAACTGACGGTAATGTCTCGGTTCAGTATTACAGGTACAACCTAACTGAGGGTAATGTCTGTGTTCAATATTACATGTACAACCTAACTGACGGTAATGTCTAGGTTCAGTATTACAGGTATAACCTAACTGACGGTACTGTCTGGGTTCAGTATTACATGTACAACCTAACTGAGGGTAATGTCTGGGTTCAGTATTACAGGTACAACCTAACTGAGGGTAATTATCTGGGTTCAGTATTACAGGTACAACCTAACTGAGGGTAATGTCTGTGTTCAGAATAACATTTACAACCTAACTGACGGCAATGTCTGTGTTCAGTATTACAGGTCCAACCTAACTGAGGGTAATGTCTGTGTTCAATATTACATGTACAACCTAACTGAGGGTAATGTCCGGGTTCAGTATTACAGGTATAACCTAACTGAGGGTAATTATCTGGGTTCAATATTACAGGTACAACCTAACTGAGGGTAATGTCTGGGTTCAGTATTACATGTACAACCTAACTGACGGCAATGTCTGTGTTCAGTACCACAGGTACAACCTAACTGAGGGTAATGTCTGTGTTCAATATTACATGTACAACCTAACTGAGAGTAATGTCTGTGTTCAATATTACAGGTACAACCTAACTGAGGGTAATGTCTGGGTTCAGAATAACAGGTATAACCTAACTGAGGGTAATGCCTGGGTTCAGTATTACAGGTACAACCCAACTGAGGGTAATGTCTGTGTTCAGTATTACATGTACAACCTAACTGAGGGTAATGTCTGTGTTCAGTATTACAGGTACAACCTAACTGAGGGTAATGTCTGGGTTCAGTATTACAGATACAGCTTAACTGAGGGTAATGTCTGGGTTCAGTATTACATGTTCAACCTAACTGAGGGTAATGTCTGTGTTCAGTATTATAGGTACAACCTGACTGAGGGTAATATCTATGTTCAGTATTACAGGTATAACCTAACTGACGGTAATGTCTGGGTTCAGTATTACAGGTACAGCCTAACTGACGGCAATGTCTGTGCTCAGTATTACAGGTACAACCTAACTGACGGTACTGTCTGGGTTCAGTATAACAGGTACAATCTAACTGACGGTACTGTCTTGGTTTAGTATTACAGGTACAACCTAACTGACGGTAATGTCTGGGTTCAGTATTACATGTACAATCTAACAGAGGCTAATGTCTGGGTTCAGTATTACAGGTACAACCTAACTGAGGGTAATGGATGGGTTCAGTATTACAAGTACAACCTAACTCAGGGTAATGTCTGTGTTCAGTATTACAGGTACAGCCTAACAGAGGGTAATGTCTATGTTCAGTAATACAGGAACAACCTTACTGAGGGTAATGTCTGTGTTCAGTATTACAGGTACAACCTAACAGCGGGTAATGTCTGTGTTCAGTATTACAGGTACAACCTAACTCAGGGTAATGTATGGGTTCAGTATTACAGGTACAGCCTAACTGAGGGTAATGTCTGTGTTCAGTATTACAGGTACAACCTAACTGAGGGTAATGTATGGGTTCAGTATTACAGGTACAACCTAACTCAGGGTAATGTCTGTATTCAGTATTACAGGTACAACCTAACTGAGGGTAATGGATGGGTTCAGTATTACAAGTACAACCTAACTCAGGGTAATGTCTGTGTTCAGTATTACAGGTACAGCCTAACAGAGGGTAATGTCTGTGTTCAGTATTACAGGTACAACCTAACTCAGGGTAATGTCTGTGTTCAGTATTACAGGTACAACCTAACTGAGGGTAAAGTCTGGGTTCAGTATTACAGGTACAACCTAACTGAAGGTAATGTCTGGGTTCAGTTCGAACCACAATACCTTAAAATTGGGGTTTGGAAAATTTCAAAAGTTGTGCCTTGGAATAATAGCCGTTCATACTTATATTACCAGCTGTTTTTGGGGTCTCATGTGCTACTATTTGCTAATCACAGAACCTGTAAAAAAGTGCAAAATGATATATGGAATTATAGAAAAACCAAAAAATTCAGATCCTAACATATAGCTTTGGTTGAAAACCTTGATCTTCTCTTTCAGGTATAAGAGACACGAAAGCAAATCCAAAGGGAAAACGAATAGAGTTGGAAATAAATGCCAACGTTCTGACGCATCTACTGGCCAAACTTAGAGATATTGTCCAGGGCCATTTTGGCAAGGTGAGTGACACTTGGATTGCTATCTTAAAAGGGAGGGGGAGTGTTTCGATCAAAGACACAGACATTCGAGCTCTTTTTTAAACACATTTGATTTGAAAAGAAATTAAAAGATGTATTGTCGTTTTAGTAACATGTCGATACCGTATCAACCGAATTTCATTTTTTAAAAGTATTTGTACAGTAATTTAGCATTTGCAAATGGCTGTTATTGCAGGAAGCGATTGACACAGTGCTTTCCGTGCCTATGGGGTTGTCCGACACTGGTCGTCAGGCCGTGAAAGATGCGTGCAGTGATATGGGTCTCAACCCACTGAGAATCAGTAATGAACTTGTGCATGCATCGCTTATAAATGTTAAAATGACCTTGGAAATCAAAATTATCTTTACAGATTATTTTGCCCATAATGTTTGGGCCGAAGGAAAAAACACTTCGATTTAAATAACCGTTGTAAATTAAACAAGGCATTTCTATTTTTATAACGATATAAGGAATGAAATCCCAGGTTGAATGCCAACACATCCTTACTAATCAATAAGTCCCCTGACTCTTGTCCTGTTAAAGAAATCTACACTGACACCTGTTTACAGGCAAGGAATAATACACGTTTACCGGTAATAATTTATGCTTTTGACGAAAATATTATTTTCATAATGACCAAAATGTAAACGATGTTTAAGGGGGATATTTTCATGCATAGTTTCTAAGCATTAAGTCAGTAGAGAGACAACAAAATCGTATTGAATTTCATCTAGCAATGGATATATTCTGCGTATGAGTAATTGTATATCATAACATTAAAATAATCGCAACAGACTGACATGTATTGGATGGAAAGACAACTCTGAAATAACGGGATACAGAAAATGTTTTACGGGTAGAGACAAATCTTGGCATTGCTTCCCTTCCTGTGAACATGAACGAAGCAAATAAACAATTCGGCATTGTTATCTATTGTAAGGTCGAGATTGAAATTTGTTATAATTTAACAGTCGTATTATAAATGCATATTTACCCTTCACGAATATTTGCTGTAGAAATATTACCAAACCAATTACCTGAATACTTGTTAATTATTTTAAATATGAATATTTTATTGATTAATACATTAAACTTAAGAAATGTTATACAAATTTGGGACGTAAATTGTTTAATTCAGTTACCAAATGAAGATACAACCGTTGTGGTATTTGACAAGATACAAGATACAAGATACAGGAAACTTTGTTTAACGTCGCATACAGGTAAACAAGGAACATTAGTTCTTGAGAGCTATTATTGCGACAAACATATGCAAAAATAACAGTAACATATTGTATTACAAGGAAAGGGAGATAATCACATATATTAATAAAAAAAACACCCAGTAATAATCATCACAGAAAAAGAAAAAATATATATCCCAGGTTTCTAAGTGATTGGGAGTCCCCTACCTACAAAGGCCCCCGGGATACATATATAAAAATAGTGTTAATATATGGGAAGCATTAAATGTGATAACAGATAAGTTGTTGTACCACAAGAGATTATTATCACGGATGATCTAAATTTCCACTTAGACGATCTATCTAATGTTGATGCTCGCCAGTTCTCTGGTCTTCTAGATTACAGGGGTCTGATTCAGCATGTGACAGAAGCTACACACATCCATGGCCACACACTGGATGTGGTCATAACGAGGGAAGATAACTCAGTCATTCATGGAGCTATTTCAGTCATTGATCCATGTCTAAGTGATGTAAAGGGGAACCAATCCGGTGATCATCTTGCTGTCCACACAACGCTGAATTATAGTAAGCCAGCTCGTGCAAGGAAAGAAGTGAGCTTCCGGAAATTCTACGAAATTTCAATACCAGATTTCAACAATGACATTCAGTCATGTTCCGCCCTTCGATCTACTGAAGGCGAGGTTGATGATCTTGTTGAAGCATACACATCTGGTATAGAAGCCCTTATAGAGAAACACGCACCTTTGCAAACTAAGGTGATAACTGTGAGACCAAATGCCCCGTGGTATAATGAAAATCTACGCGTAGAAAAACAGAACCGTAGAAAAGCAGAGACACAGTGGCGACGGACCAAATTAACCATTCACCAACAGATGTATAGAGACAATGTCGGCTAGTTGGTTCACTACTCTTTCAGTCAAAGAACGCTTATTATTCGGAAAGAATCAAAGAATTCGGCAAGGGTAATAGACAGCTTTTTAGACTCGCCGAAAACCTAATGGGACAGAAAGGTGAAATTATCCTACCAAGCTGTAATTCTGAAAAAGACTTAGCAGGCAAGTTCAGTGATTACTTTCTGAATAAAATCAGCTCAATCAGGAAAAATATTACCGAAGTAAACACCCCTGCTGACATTGACATCTCTGTCATGACTGCTGACATTGCATTTGATGGGGAACCATTGGTAAATCTCTCACCAACATCCCAGGACGAGTTGCGCAACATTATCATGACCTCGCANAAAAAAGCCTGGAATGGACAAGGAGGAGTTGAAAAACTACCGCCCAGTTTCAAATCTGCCTTTTCTGTCTAAGATCTTGGAGAAGGTTGTGTCCCGGCGTTTAGAGGTTCATCTCCATGCAAACAGTCTCCATGACAACATGCAATCGGCCTACCGCATGGGACACTCTACTGAGACGGCCCTCCTACGTGTACATAATGATATAGCTTCTGCATTGGATAACAAGTGCAGAGCTGTGCTTGTCATGCTGGACTTGTCTGCTGCATTTGACGTCATCGACCACGGCATACTTTATAAACGTCTGGAATACTCTTATGGAGTGACTGATACCGCAGTATGCTGGATACAGTCTTACATGAGTGAACGACGGCAGTGTGTTGCCATCGGATCTTCCACCTCAAATGACAAAGTACTAGATTTCGGGGTTCCTCAAGGGTCGGTGTTAGGACCTCGAAAATATTGTATGTACTCTAAACCGGTTGGAGAGATTTGTCGTCGCCATAGCCTTCGCTTTCATTGCTATGCCGATGACACACAAATTTACATGGTCATCAAACCACAGGACAGTTGGAATACCGTCTCAGAAAGTCTGGAAGCTTGTCTGACAGATATCAGTATCTGGATGAACGCCAGCATGCTTTAGCTTAATAAGGAAAAGACGGAACTAATCGTGTCAGCAAACAATGGCTCTCCAGCTCAAGGTCGGTGCCAGAACTATTGAGACTGTTCCAGCTGTTAAAAACCTAGGGGTATACTTTGATAGTTCACTGAACATGGAGAAACAAGTGAACGCTATTACCAAATCCTGTTACTACCAGATCAGGAACATCGGCTGTATTCGGCAGTTTTTTAACTGCAGATGCATGCAAGATTTTGGTGCATTCACACTGCAGCACGGCTAGTTACTCGTACTCGAAAGAGAGAGCACATCACACCTGTGCTCTATTCGTTGCACTGTTTACCTGTACGATACAGATCGCAGTACCAAATTCTGGTGTACACATACAAGGCACTGAATGGAACAGCTCCTCAGTACAAGCCGTCACGATCACTGCGGAGTCGGAATCTTTGTTGTGTGTCCCAAAATCTCCGTACTCTGACCTACGGAAACAGATGCTTTGGAAGGGTTTCGGCTACGTTGTGGGATAGCTTACCATCTGCAATTAGAAAGTCCAATACCCTGGCCATGTTCAAGAGGGACATCAACACTCACCTCTTCACGTCTGCATTTTAGAATCATTGCAAAGACGTTATGTAAATACCACCCTTTCATTTTTTCAATCATGTGCACATTGCTTGCTTAAATGTATAAAAGTGATTGTAAGCCTTTGTGTTTTTTTTGTTTTCACAATTATAACCATTACTATTATCCATATGTTGTAAAGCGCTTTAGAGTAATTTTACAAATTAATTAGGGCGCTATATAAATGTTGTATATTATTATTATCATTATTATTATTCATAATAGGTAAATAAAAGACATAGTGAATGAATACTTGTATATCACACAAGAATTACTTAGGCATGGGTGGTAGTAGCTTCAAGATTTCCATTGTACTTACTGAAGACGGGACATTCGATGTCATACATTCAGCCAGGCACACAGATGTATCAGGAAACAGGTTTGACGAACGATTGGCAGATTCTCTCATAATCGAATACGATACGAAAAATAAAAGCAACCTTCATGACGATGCACAAATCATGCGGCGCATGAGCGCAGCATGTTGTAAAACAAAGGAATGTCTTTCGTCGTCATCATACACAAACATTCTTATTGAAAATATCCAAAATGACAGAGATTACAAATACAGCGTAACAAAAGTATATTTTGAAAAAAGTGAACTATGACCTTTTCAAGTCAACTATTGAAATGGTTGAAGGAGCTTTAAATGAGGCACACGTAAGGAAGTGGACGTAGATTTTGTGACGATTGCCGGAGGTTCATCAAGAATACCAAAGTTAAGTGAAACGGTGCTCGATATGTTCACAGGACGTGTCATAGGGAAAACTATTTACCCAGAGGATGTGATATCATTTGGCTGTGGTACGTGTGAGTTAAATACCCCGCAATTAAACCTATGCAATGTCCTTTTTACACGCATTGTTATACGCCCGTCAAAGCGGTGGGGCGAGTGATTGGGCATATACGGGCGGACGCACAAAATACACTCAATATGTATAGTTAAAATAGTATAGTTTAGTAATCAATGGATTAACTTCAATCATTACTAGAAAATTCAGTACCTTAACAGCCAAGATTAGTTCGATAACCATTTTTGTACGACCTTAAAATTAGGAGTTACATTGTATGACCCTTTCTGGATTGGGTGCACAGAGTCCGCTCAATCTCTTCAAACAATATTCACGGTTTTACTTAAAAATGGTATAAGAAGGCTAATTAGAATGAAAGACTGGACTATTGGTTTTTGCGACTAATGGATTTTGTTCAGTTAATTGTTAATTGTTGCATCCCTTCATATTTACTTATTTTGGAATGATAGCCTGTTGAGCACAGTGTCTGTTTTATACCTCTAGTGTTTAATCCTAGATTAACCTCAATCTTTTTGTTACAAGGATAATTGCCATAGATGGTCAGATACCTAAGGTGTAACCGCCATTTTCCAGTTTGTAATTAGCGGAGTCGTTTATGTACGATTCCACGTACAAGTCATAATGAAGTATTCATCTTCTGGTAGTTGAACGATCAACATCATTAACTTCAGAATATGTCACACCTTTCCATTATTCCATAAACTGCTCATTTGGTACGTGACGGGCATACTTATCATGGCTCAGCTTCCCGATAACTTTGTCTTATTTCCATTCTTTCTTCTTTGGCCTGATAATTGCCATACCTATGACAAACCTCTGTGTTTCTGTTTACATCCTCTCAGGCGATGCTGTTAGCGGGACTGTCTCACCAACATGAAAAACTTGACGTAGAACACTTTGATCACGATGTTACATTGTTTATTAATGGTGATTATAATTGATGTTACATTGTTTATCACGATGTTACATTGTTTATCACGATGTTACATTGCTTATCACGATGTTAAATGTCGATCACGATGTTACATTGTTTATTAAATTATAATTGATGTTATGTGAAATGTTGATCAGGATGTTACATTGTTTATCACGATGTTAAATGTTGAACACGATGTTAAATGTTGATCACGATGTTAAATGTTTATCACGATGTTATATTGTTTATTAATGGTGATTATAATTGATGTGAAATGTTGATCAGGATGTTACATTGTTTATCACGATGTTACATTGTTTATCACGATGTTAAATGTTGATCACGATGTTAAATGTTGATCACGATGTTACATTGTTAATTAATGGTGAGTATAATTGATGTTACATTGTTTATCACGATGTTACATTGTTTATCACGATGTTAAATGTTGATCACGATGTTAAATGTTTATCACGATGTTACATTGTTTATTAATGGTGATTATAATTGATGTTAAATGTTGATCAGGATGTTACATTGTTTATCACGATGTTACATTGTTTATTAATGGTGATTATAATTGATGTTAAATGTTGATCACGATGTTAAATGTTGATCACGATGTTAAATGTTTATAACGATGTTACATTGTTTATTAATGGTGATTATAATTGATGTTAAATGTTGATCACGATGTTAAATATTTATCACGATGTTACATTGTTTATCAATGGTGATTATAATTGATGTTAAATGTTGATTAGGATGTTACATTGTTGATTACGATGTTATATTGTTTATCACGATGTTAAATGTTTATCACGATGTTACATTGTTTATCACGATGTTACATTGTTGATTAATAGTGATTATAATTGATGTTAAATGTTGATCACGATGTTACATTGTTGATTAATAGTGATTATAAATGATGTTTAATGTTGATCACGATTTTACATTGTTTATCAATGGTGATTATAATTGATGTTATATGTTGATCAGGATGTTACATTGTTTATCACGATGTTACATTGTTGATTAATGGTGATAATAATTGATGTTAAATGTTGATCACGATGTTACATTGTTTATCACGATGTTAAATGTTTATCACGATGTTACATTGTTTATTAATGGTGATTATAATTGATGTTAAATGTTGATCAGGATGTTACATTGTTTATCACGATGTTACATTGTTTATCACGATGTTACATTGTTTATTAATGGTGATTATAATTGCTTATTCATGCTTCATTGTTTCGATTTGTCGAACAGTTCAACGAAATGTTTTGAAAAGGCACACCAGAAATCATAATATTGAAAACAATCATTAATATTCTCTTTCTAAACATTTCTTTCATTAATTTAGATAGAAATTAAAGCCATAAATAGTATGTGAAAAATATTCATATTTACCACAATCTGCATGATTTACACTGTGATAATTGATCTTAATTCAGATAATATCTCTTTAATAGGTTATTAATGATATAACACTGAGCCATATTCATGATGTTTAATCAACATACAATCTTACTCCATTTCTTTAAGCGTATTACGACCAAGGGGAACTTGATGATATTATTGAGATTGCGGAGGACACAAACGATACTGATGACAAGGAAGCATCCGTAATGACTTCAAAACAATTTCTTATAAGTTTCATAGCAAACTTGTATTCTACGATAGAATAAGGAAACGGTATAAATGATAGTGTCAAAGAAACAGTAATGACAAATTGTAGAGATATAATAGATTGGACAAAACAGGAATCTGTTGAACAAAGCGTGTAGGAAGAAAAGATGTCTGTTCTGGAGAATGAAATCTGTAGCCATGGTAATCTCAACCGTGACCTAGTGACTCGGTGCAAAAATGACAAGTTACAGTTCTGTGGGGTGGAGGAAGGGTAAGACAGGGAGATCTACGTCATCTACGCCTGTTATTTCTGTGCCTACAAATTCCTCGGCTCCAGCCGTGGATGTCAAAATAGACGAAGTGGATTGAACAAATATCACCGAATTTATCATCCTGATCGTCACTTGTCAGTTAGAACAAGCTCTGTTGTAGAGAATCAGTGCGAACAAAATCTGTTGTAAGGTATCAGTGAGAACAAGCTCTGTTGTAGAGAATCAGTGAGAACAAGCTCTGTTGTAAGGTATCAGTGAGAACAAGCTCTGTTGTAGAGTATCAGTGAGAACAAGCTCTGTTGTAGAGAATCAGTGAGAACAAGCTCTGTTGAAGAGAATCAGTGACAACAAGCTCTGTTGTAACGAATCAGTTAGAACAAGATCTGTTGTAGAGAATCAGTTAGAACAAGATCTGTTGTAACGAATCAGTTAGAACAAGATCTGTTGTAGATAATCAGTGAGAACAAGCTCTGTTGTAGAGATTCGGTTAGAACAAGCTCTGTTGTAGAGAATCAGTGAGAACAAGCTTTGTTGTACAGAATCAGTGAGAACAAGCTCTGTTGTAGAGAATCAGTGAAAACAAGCTCTGTTGTAGAGAAACAGTGAGAACAAGCTCTATTGTAGAGAATCAGTTAGAACAAGATCTGTTGTAGAGATTCGGTGAGAACAAGCTCTGTTGTAGAGAATCAGTGAGAACAAGCTCGGTTGTAAAGAATCAGTGAGAACAAGCTCTCTTGTAGAGAAACAGTGAGAACAAGCTCTGTTGTAAAGAATCAGTGAGAACAAGATCTGTTGTAGATAATCAGTGAGAACAAGCTCTGTTGTAGAGAATCAGTTAGAACGAGATTTGTTGTAGAGAATCAGTGAGAACAAAATCTGTTGTAAAGAATCAGTGAGAACAAGATCTGTTGTAGATAATCAGTGAGAACAAGCTCTGTTGTAGAGATTCGGTTAGAACAAGCTCTGTTGTAGAGAATCAGTGAGAACATGATCTGTTGTAGAGAATCAGTGAGAACAAGCTCTGTTGAAGAGAATCAGTGACAACAAGCTCTGTTCTAACGAATCAGTTAGAACAAGATCTGTTGTAGAGAATCAGTTAGAACAAGATCTGTTGTAGAGATTCGGTGAGAACAAGCTCTGTTGTAGAGAATCAGTGAAAACAAGCTCTGTTGTAGAGAATCAGTGAGAACAAGATCTGTTGTGGGGGATCAGTGAGAACAAGCTCTGTTGTAGAGAATCAGTGAAGTTCTGTTGTAGAGAATCAGTGAGAACAAGCTCGGTTGTAAAGAATCAGTGAGAACAAGCTCTGTTGTAAAGAATCAGTGAGAACAAGATCTGTTGTAGATAATCAGTGAATACAAGCTCTGTTGTAGAGAATCAGTTAGAACGAGCTTTGTTGTAGAGAATCAGTGAGAACAAGATCTGTTGTAGAGAATCAGTGACAACAAGCTCTGTTGTAGAGAAACAGTTAGAACGAGCTCTGTTGTAGAGAATCAGTGAGAACAAACTCTGTTGTAGAGAATCAGTTAGAACGAGCTTTGTTGTAGAGAATCAGTGAGAACAAGCTTTGTTGTACAGAATAAGTGAGAACAAGCTCTGTTGTAGAGAATCAGTGAGAACAAGCTCTGTTGTAGAGAATCAGTGACAACAAGCTCTGTTGTAGAGAATCAGTTAGAACAAGTTCTGTTGTAGAGAATCAGTGAGAACAAGCTTTGTTGTACAGAATCAGTGAGAACAAGCTCTGTTGTAGAGAATCAGTGAGAACAAGCTCTGTTGTAGAGAATAAGTGAGAACAAGCTCTGTTGTAGAGAATCAGTGAGAACAAACTCTGTTGTAGAGAATCAGTGAGAACAAGCTCTGTTGTAGAGTATCAGTGAGAACAAGCTCTGTTGTAGAGAATAAGTGAGAACAAGCTCTGTTGGAGAGAATCAGTGACAACAAGCTCTGTTGTAGAGAAACAGTGAGAACAAGCTCTGTTGTAGAGAAACAGTGAGAACAAGCTCTGTTGTAGAGAATAAGTGAGAACAAGCTCTGTTGTAGAGAATCAGTGAGAACAAACTCTGTTGTAGAGAATTAGTTAGAACGAGCTTTGTTGTAGAGAATCAGTGAGAACAAGCTTTGTTGTACAGAATAAGTGAGAACAAGCTCTGTTGCAGAGAATCAGTGAGAATAAGATCTGTTGTAACGGATCAGTGAGAACAAGCTCTGTTGTAGAGAATCAGTGAGAACAAGATCTGTTGTAACGGATCAGTGAGAACAAGCTCTGTTGTACAGAATCAGTGAGAACAAACTCTGTTGCAGAGAATCAGTGAGAACAAGCTCTGTTGTAGAGAATCAGTGAGAACAAGATCTGTTGTAACGGATCAGTGAGAACAAGCTCTGCTGTAGAGAATCAGTGAGAACAAGCTTTGTTGTACAGAATCAGTGCGAACAAGCTCTGTTGTAGAGAATCAGTTAGAACAAGCTTTGTTGTAGAGAAACAGTTTCAACAATATTCAGAGAAACAGTTTAAAATGAAATTCGATATAACGGTACTTGGACACACAGATCGAGCTATGAATGATGACAGATTACATTTAAGCATTGAACTGTTTTTGTATGGTATTTATGATCTATTTGAATGACACAGCCTTTCAAGCAAACAAAGCATAAGGCGCTTGCTTAATACAGACTGAGAAATTGTTGTTATAAAGTTTGCCTGCTTACAGAACTGCTGTTTATATCTACCATAATTATTCTAGGACAGCAGCGTTAAGTAAAACGGAATGCCATAAGTATATTTGAACAGAAAGGTAAAGAAAAACACACTTCCTCAAATAGCTCAGTTCAAATAATTGAATCAGTATATGTTTCCAAATTCAAATCTAATCCCTGTACTTCCTCCTGTTTACCAGTGAACACCCACAATCCTCACAAGAAGCCACGCGTAAGCATATTCAAAATGAGTTTCCAGGAACTAGAACCGCTTCTTGATAATTTGGGCATTTTGCCAATTCACTTTGACACTTGCTATCATTCATAAAGATTACAGAGTTGTGTAATGACGTGGCCGGTATTGCTAGGAAAGAAAGTAAAAGAAAATCACTAACCGGGTGGAGTTGTTAGAAGTATCTGTTTATGTGTACAATGAAGATGGAATGGGTTTTTTAAGACACAAAGTTGACGATCTCTCGGTGAGATAAGTTGGTAGACGAGCTGTACATACAACGGGGCATCAGATGGTCATTATTTTCACACTTAAGGAAAGTGTTAAAATGTCGAGCCTCCAAAAACGTTACCCTTTTGTCTTTGAAGTCTGTTTTTTTGTCTTTAATTTTAACCTTTTGGATAATAAATGAGACTCGAGAAGTGTAGAAATTGTTATTCAGGGACATCATTCTGTCAATATAATCTGAACATGTATTGAAGTTTTATAATATGTCAATGTTTTCAACCAGTTCATTTTCTAAAACTGAAATATGATTTTGGAAGTTTTAAATCGTATTGGCATGTGTTGATGCTGTTGTAATAATAACTAATATGATGCAAAAGATAGAAAAACTACCAAACATACAATCTTTGGAACAAATGATTTTATTTTATTTTAATGAAGTACAACATCAAATTATAAAGCATTCACATTGGTGCAATTATGAGGTGATCGCAACCTTGCTGGCTTGCATAAACTAGGAAACATGATTGTGACCATGATACATTGGTTATCAACGTCAGCATGTTGGCACACGGAGGAGCGGCATTAGAACTTCCCTTCCGATATCCATCAGAAATAACTGCTTAAATACAAATTATATTTAAGAAAATATGCTGATCACGCTTGGTGAAATTTTGTTTTAATTTGTCATCACGAATTCGGAAATGATATTATTTAACTTGCCAAGGGGGACAACCCAAACATCCCTGTATAATTTGTGACATTCAAACGAAGAAACATTATTTCGAATACAGCGACAGTACGTCCATGATTATATAAAATACTGGTGCTAACGTATAAGTCTGTTTAGTATGTGTGTTTATCAGGGTTATTCTCATTCATGTACTGGAAACCTCACATGAACATTTTAGTAATAATAGTTTACAAGACATGGTCATTTCAGTATCAAGCTATTCAGATAGGCAGATAATGCTCCGATTACAGTAAAGAAATTCACCCAAAACATTTCCGTGTTTGTCCGGAGAAAGTTAAGAAGGGGTTACTTGCAAACATCATTCAAATAAATGAAAGAAGGACACTGCTAGCTCACAGAACTCACGGGAGCAGTTTAAGGAACCACATTAGCTAAACGCACTAGTGCAAACTTCTACAGTCAACCAATCACTGAAAACAGCTCCCCCACCCCCCATTTAAAGTGATAACTGATCATTAGAGCAACTGTCATATGACTCGAAATGGTAATATCACGTGAACAGATTCCCTGTGGAAAGGAGGTAGGTTGATCGTTGTCTGGGTTAAATCAAAACATATCAATAGGCTTCCGGACACGTCCTCTGAAAGTTACCCTCACACTCACATGTTAAACACGCATCTATGTTCTTCATGCATGCATAGGGAGACATTTGGAAGACTTTTGGAAACAAAATGAATGTATTTCCTAAATTCCCAGCATAATTTCAATGACTAGAAACCAAAGCAAACGTCCGCTTAAAGTCCGCACGGAAAAATAGGCAGGTGCATTTTAACACCCTTCTTGGATGTGGTTTTCGATTCAGTTTAGTTTAAACATTTTATTGCCTAACATGAACAAAGGTTAGCTAAATGTTAAAATAAATTATCTATATTTCCTCCTTACATACCTGCATATGATATAGATTCAGTAGGCTGTTTTAAATTAATTATACAATAAATATTTCAAAATTGTACTTAAAACCTTTTGCTGGATTAAATGCATTTTTCGACTTTTGTACCTGGTAGTAAGTATAAACTATTTTATACAGTAGATTCTAACTTTCCGAAAGAGCAGCTTCCATAGGTCATAGGTCATAGCATGAGAATTTGGAATTTGGTTTTATGTAGTGCCTTTTTGTGTGTACGTCAACGTTTTGTTTTGTCAAATATGGAGCTATTACAGCACTGTTATAACGTGCTCTCTCAACACTCTTCATTTTTTTCTGACAGTATAAGTACATAAAAAAGAGAAGGTTTAGAAAGAAAAAAAGAAATTGTATATATAAGTTATTTTTAGTAATGATTTAGATTGGCGAAAAGAAGGCGCCATGTAAGCACTTACCTTTCTTGCACTACAATACCGCTTCACCGCTTCGGGTTTCTATTACAGGCAGCGCTATTACACTGGAAACGTCAGTATACCAATTATATTCTGTTAATATATAATCATCGATATTGTAAAATATCACCATACGCTTATTCCTGTGAAAATGAGCGTATGCAACAAAGATGTAGCATACCATTTCATTATCATGTATTTATAAATATTACATATCGATCTCATGTTTCTATTTTTGTCTTGCACGTGACCATATCGACCTCATGTTTCTAAATTTAGATCCATATATTTCGTTCAATGTGAATATCCAAACGTGATAATGTTGACAGGTAAGATTTAATTTAAACATTAAAAACATACCAAAGGTAGCATGTGTCATAATTTAGTTTATTTTGTTAATCTCTAAAATGTTGATGTTGTGATATGATTCACAAGCTCCGTGTTACAACCTGTATTACATATCTCATGTTATCTATTTACATGCTTTATGTAATAAAATAATTAAGGACTTTGTCTTGGTTAATACATACTGACCTCGACAAAAGTCTAACATTGATAAATATATGTATAGACATATGTGATTATATTTATATTTTGAGACACATGCACATTTACCGATGCATTTTATTTTGAAAACCAGTGTAGAGTATAGTATGTTTACATTACCATAGAAACAATAACACTGATTATTATCTTTATAAATGAGGAAATCCAGTTGAACAAACAAAATTGGTGATGCCTTGAAGCTTACTCGCATAGACCATCACATTACTGCAGGGTGTTTGATATTGTGTAAATACTTCTAAAATATATCCAAAAATATTTTTACTCCATTGATGAAATAATTACAAAATGTAGCCGAAAATCTACCAACCTAATGCTGCACTCTACCCAATTACCAATTTAAACCATATGCTACTTGGCATTTAAAACAATTCTCTGTGAACCAAGTCTGAACACAACCTATAGCGAGCCCCTCAGTCTGTCTAGTTGATGTAACGGGTGAATTGGTGGAGCGGCGAACTTCTAATTGAACCATAATTTATATAAATCAATACGTAGATACTCATCTATATCGATACTATACATATTTGCCGCAATTAAGTAAAGCACCACCAATTCTGCTCGTTTCCGAATCAATGGCAATGAGCTAGCTACACTGTTGTAAGGGCAGCTCGACCACAGTACAAACACTATACATTGGGAAAATTATCCGTTCTATTAAACAAGCCGTACTACTATCTGCCAGAGTAACTCGCTTTGCTCCAGTGGTAGAATTTCTTCAATGATATCACGACGGACTGCTCGGAATTGCTGATAGGCAGACGACCGACGCTCTCGCAAGCTTGGGAGATAGAACGTATCGTGAGTGAGCGCTGCAGCGCGGGACTACACTGCACGGTACGGCAATACCAAACGTAGACTAGGAGGAAAAATCAATACGGATGTCTTTCGGCTGCAAAGGCATGAACACTGGGGCATAAATAAAAGGGCTATATGCACAAGCAACGGAGGATGGGTGATATCGACAGTACAGTTGTATTTGTACACGCAGGGAAGTGAACGTAACGTGGACTACGTCCGGCTGGGAAGGATACCGTTCACCTAACAAACACCTATTCCGTAAGTACACTTCTACACCGTTCTAGGAAATGCCCATCTACCATTCATAATTCCGCCTGCTCTTACTATCAGTGAGGCAAGGATTACTTTCAGCTTAAGGTAAATCGCACTGACTTCGTTTACTGTTCTCAATGGCTCTTGTAGCACTAGCAACATGGTTTGTAAGACCAATTCTGTCTCCTGTTTGTTTCGTACTGTGTTTGTGACTATGTAGACCTAAATTGTTCTTAGACATTGTGATCACATATGACCTGGTGATACCGCAGATAAGAGAGTGAGTTCAGTGGGGCACGCACTGTGTCGGTAACACATGTGTAGGGCAATTTATACGAATACCGACAACAGCATGCACAAAGGTACGCATCGGCATCATACCCTGAATATATGAACATATAAATCCTTTTACTTACATACTAAAATACAAATGATGGTATTTTCTTCCATTAAAACCTCATTAACATAGCTTTCATTTTACAACAGTAATAACAAATAAGGTTACGCCGCATCTGTGACATGAACGTGAATCAGTGAATGGGTGTAATGGCTGTATTGATATGCTAGACCATTATCAAGCCACATGTAAATGACTGCCAAACCCACGTGCTCGTAACATCACATATTACAATCACATACATTTGTGTTTCCATCTTCTAGGTTGTATATGTAATTAGAAGGCTTTCTTACAATTAACAACAGCGAAACTGACCAATGATATAGCAAATATTAACTATGACAACTTTAAACTGTACCCATTCTAAATTACGTACTAATAACGTTGACAGTTCAAACCCATTTCACTGTTAAACCGAAATAGTATTTATATATATATTCACTCCCTTGTGAGTGAGCCATTTCCGGTCCAAATCCAAAAATAGTTAAAACGAAGAATACTTGCCTAAAGTTGCGTGCTCACGTTAGTATCAGTATTACTGACGAAAATATACCTGCTTTACCCATTCGTATAAACTAACCATACTGGGCTATGTCAACTTAACAGTCAGACTCTAAATGTTCCCCAAAACGAATGATTGTTTAAGAACCATATTGCATACAAAGTAACAAAGATATCTGTAGCATTTCTTTATATCAAATACACGCTTTACGCCACCAACTAAAACCTTACACCAGAGATGTTTTATACATTTATTTTAACGTATAACCCGATGCTTGCTGTAGAGATACGTTCTGTACATATGTGCCTGTGTTGTCTGTAGAACCTCCAGTAAATACAAACCTCTATCAGTCTGCCTTCCTATAGTGTAAATATTTAATGGTACCTATGTTTGAGTTCATACAAGACTTATGGTACGGACCATATCACAATACTCTTCCTTGAATTATTGATTTCAGACCCATTCAAAGCCACACGACCTCGTGTTCAATATCTTGCCACAACAGTGAAGAGACGGTGTTTTAATTTTTCAAGATATTTTAAAAGAAAATATAACATTGCGTCATACATATTTCCAAGAAATATTATTCTGTTTGAGAATGCAGAGGAAATCATATTGAATATTTTTTCTGATTCTTGAACAGAGAGATATACACGGTACAGTGTATTCTTTTGTCACATATGGGGATATATTGTGGCATTGTCCGTAGTCATAGATAGTTGTACCAGGAAGAGTGTGTGTCTCATGACCAGTCATGGATGGACATTGCAGGTTCTATGCTCTTTTTGGAAAGGGGACGTGGTATTGGGCCACTAAGGGGACGCGGTATTGGGTCACTAAGGGGGCGTGGTATTGGGCCATGTGTGTTCCTTGATAAAGGATGGCGGTACTGTACAATGAACGCCAATTAGTAAAAGATGGCGAAATCTGGTAATATATGTTCCTTGGTCAGGATCCTGATATAAGGAAACGTGTTTTCAATTGTCAGGGGTGATCCTGTAGGGTAGTGTGTCCTTACTGGAGAGGAAAGGTGGTATGAGGTAATGTATTGTTTTTGATAGCAAAGTTTGATATCGAGTAACTGTATATTTCATGATCAGGGATAGTGAAATCACTGAATTGTGGTTGTGTGTTTCAATTGGTCACGGATAGTGGTTTCATGAAAAGTTTTCCTTAATGAGAGATGAATGTATCAAGAATATGTTCTTCTGTGAGTGTTCCTGGTATAAGATAGATATTTGGTGTTCCTGTGACAAATCTGCTAGACTATTCGATGCTAATTACTGATTGATTCATGTCGATAAAAATATTTAAACTATTCATTTAATGATAATTTTTATGCAACATCCTATGAATATTGCATATAGAAACAAAATCGTTGACAGGAAGACATTTAACGTCAGATAAACTAACAGGAAGGCAGCTCACATTTAGCTTCATATTAACCGACAGGAAGGCAGCTCACATTTAACGTCACATTTAACGTCAGATAAACTAACAGGAAGGCAGCTCACATTTAACGTTACATTTAACGTCAGATAAACTGACAGGAAGGCAGCTCACATTTAACGTCATATGTAACGTCAGATAAACTAACAGGAAGGCAGCTCACATTTAACGTTACATTTAACGTCAGATAAACTGACAGGAAGGCAGCTCACATTTAACATCACATTTAACGTCAGATAAACTAACAGGAAGGCAGCTCACATTTAACGTCAGATTAACCGACAGGAAGGCAGCTCACATTTAACGTCATATTAACTAACAGGAAGGCAGCTCACATTTAACGTCACATTTAACGTCAGATAAACTGACAGGAAGGCAGCTCACATTTAACGTCATATGTAACGTCAGATAAACTAACAGGAAGGCAGCTCACATTTAACGTCATATTAACCGACAGGAAGGCAGCTCACATTTAACGTCACATTTAACGTCAGCTAAACTGACAGGAAGGCAGCTCACATTTAACATCACATTTAACGTCGGATAAACTAACAGGAAGGCAGCTCACATTTAACGTTACATTTAACGTCAGATAAACTGACAGGAAGGCAGCTCACATTTAAAATCACATTTAACGTCAGATAAACTAACAGGAAGGCAGCTCTCATTTAACGTCAGATAAACTAACAGGAAGGCAGCTCACATTTAACGTCATATTAACCGACAGGAAGGCAGCTCACATTTAACGTCATATTAACTAACAGGAAGGCAGTTCACATTTAACGTCAGATAAACTAACAGGATGGCAGCTTACATTTAACGTCACATTAAACGTCAGATAAACTGACAGGAAGGCAGCTCACATTTAACGTCAGATAAACGGACAGGAAGGCAGCTCACATTAAACATCAGATTAGCTGACAGGAAGGCAGCTCACATTAAACGTCAGATTAACAAACAGGAAGGCAGGTCATATTAAACGTCAGATTAACTGACAGGAAGGCAGCTCACATTAAACGTCAGATTAACTGACAGGAATGCAGCTCACATTTAACGGCAGATAAACTGACAGGAAGGCAGCTCACCACATTTACCATCAGACTAGCTGACAGGAAGGCAGCAAACATTTAACCATTGTACAGTGGAGTTACCAATGGAAGAGCAGCCACGATTTTATAGCGGAGCTACCAACAGAAAAGCAGCCACTATTACACATTGGAGTTACCAACAGAAAAGCAGCCACTATTACACATTGGAGTTACCAACAGAAGAGCAGCCACCATTATACAGTGGAGTTACCAACAGAAGAGCAGCCACCATTATACAGTGGAGTTACCAACAGAAGAGCAGCCACCATTATGCAGTGGAGTTACCAACAGAGGAGCAGCCACCATTATACATTGGAGTTACCAACAGAGGAGCAGTCACCATTATACAGTGGAGTTACCAACAGAGGAGTAGCCACTATTTCACATTGGAGTTACCAACAGAGGAGCAGCCACCATTATACAGTGGAGTTACCAACAGAAGAGCAGCCACCATTATAAAGTGGAGTTACCAACAGAGGAGCAGCCACCATTATACATTGGAGTTACCAACAGAAGAGCAGCCACCACTAGACAGTTGAGTTACCAACAGAAGAGCAGCCACCATTTTACATTGGAGTTACCAACAGAAGAGCAGCCACCATTTTACATTGGAGTTACCAACAGAAGAGCAGCCACCACTAGACAGTTGAGTTACCAACAGAAGAGCAGCCACCATTTTACATTGGAGTTACCAACAGAACAGCAGCCACCACTATACAGTGGAGTTACCAACAGAGGAGTAGCCTCTATTTCACATTGGAGTTGCCAACAGAGGAGCAGCCACCATTATACAGTGGAGTTGCCAACAGAAGAGCAGCCACCATTATACAGTGGAGCTACCAACAGAAGAGCAGCCACTATTACACAGTGGAGTAACCAACAGAAGAGCAGCCACCATTATACAGTGGAGCTACCAACAGAAGAGCAGCCACTATTACACAGTGGAGTAACCAACAGAAGAGCAGCCACCATTATACAGTGAAGTTACCAACAGAAGAGCAGCCACCATTATACAGTTGAGTTACCAACAGAGGAGCAGCCACCATTTTACAGTGGAGTTACCAACAGAAGAGCATCCACCATTATACAGTTGAGTTACCAACAGAAGAGCAGCCACCATTTTACATTGGAGTTACCAACAGAACAGCAGCCACCACTATACAGTGGAGTTACCAACAGAGGAGTAGCCTCTATTTCACATTGGAGTTGCCAACAGAGGAGCAGCCACCATTATACAGTGGAGTTACCAACAGAAGAGCAGCTACCATTATACAGTGGAGTTACCAACAGAGGAGCAGCCACGACTATACAGTGGAGTTACCAACAGAAGAGTAGCCACCATTTTACAGTGGAGTTACCAACAGAGTAGTAGCCACCATTTTACAGTGGAGTTACCAACAAAAGAGCAGCCACCATTATACATTGGAGTTACCAACAGAGGATTAGCCACTATTACACATTGGAGTTACCAACAGAAAAGCAGCCACTATCACACATTGGAGTTACCAACAGAAGAGCAGCCACCATAATACAGGGGAGTTACCAACAGAAGAGCAGCCACCATTATCCAGTGGAGTTACCAACAGAAGAGCAGCCACCACTAGACAGTTGAGTTACCAACAGAAGAGCAGCCACCATTATAAAGTGGAGTTACCAACAGAGGAGCAGCCACCACTATACAGTGGAGTTACCAACAGAAGAGTAGCCACCATTTTACAGTGGAGTTACCAACAGAGGAGTAGCCACCATTTTACAGTGGAGTTACCAACAGAAGAGTAGCCACCATTTTACAGTGGAGTTACCAACAAAAGAGCAGCCACCATTATACAGTGGAGTTACCAACAGAAGAGCAGCCACCATTATACAGTGGAGTTACCAACAGAAGAGTAGCCAACATTATACATTGAGTTACCAACAGAAGAGCAGCCAACATTATACATTGGAGTTACCAACAGAAGAGCAGCCACCATTATACAGTGGAGTTACCAACAGAAGAGCAGCCACCATTATACAGTGGAGTTACCAACAGAAGAGTAGCCAACATTATACATTGGAGTTACCAACAGAAGAGCATCCACCATTATACAGTTGAGTTACCAACAGAAGAGCAGCCACCATGGAGTTACCAACAGAAGAGTAGCTAACATTATACATTGGAGTTCCCAACAGAAGAGCAGTCACCATTATACAGTGGAGTTACCAACAGAAGAGCAGCCACCATTATATAGCGGAGTTACCAACAGAGGATTAGCCACTTTTATACATTGGAGTTACCAATAGAAGAGAAACTAATAATTTTTCAAAACGGTTACCACCAGAAAGTACAAGGAATATTATATTCACAAGGGGGTTACTGAATGAATGTCAACAAACGACGGGGGTACTGACAGAAAGTTTCCCTATACTCACTCAATTGGTAAAATTCATAAAGGCTTCGAAAGGCTTACCTGACAGGTATCATTCTGGCGATTGGTCAATTCTTTAAACCTGAAACCAAACATATAGCTAACCGCACGCCTTTGATTTTGTCCCGACATATCCCAGGGCTGCAGACAACGCAAGTGAGCGGCACCCATTGGATGTCGAATATGATAAAACGTTAAAATCGTAAGAGAAAGAGGAAGGTGCTTCTGTGAAAGTAAACATTCGTACCAATCAGTGGAAGAGAAGCGACCAGATAGAGGCTATACAATTGAGCAGGCTCATCAAGGGGACATTTATCACAGAAACAAAGAGGAGGGACTTTGAAATAGAGCAGGTTCATCAAAAGAACTTTTATCAAAGTAACACAGAAAAGGGACTCTAGCCCCAATAATATGCCCTCAGTCAGGAAACAGCCGGTTGGACATTAGATAATAATAGTTCACCCAACTAACAGGGGATACATTGCAGTCCCACCGTGCAACCCGAGAGCGTTGTTTCTTCCTTAACAAAACCACCAGTACAGATTGTGGAATAGTCATATCAAGAGGTTTGGGTAAATATCGCAGTGACGTCATGAAAATTACACAATATAGTATGATTTTTCAGACCTAAATAAACAAGCAGAAATGCATGCGTTGAGTAAAGAAACTACGTTGAATAAGATGTGTTATGACGCCGCAACAAAGAATTCTTTTACTTACAAGGTACTGAAAGTGAAAATATGTAACCAAATGTATAACAAATCACATCAGTATTTTATCAACTATACCATGTGACTTAAATCGCAGTGACTATGATGTCAAGGAAAATCGAATTTATTTATCCTGAACGGTTCCATGAAATGTTACAAATGTAATGATTAAATTGGAAGGAAGATATGTAGGTGTTAATAAAACTGACAAAATTGGGAAGAAAGATATGTGATTGTCAAGTAAAGTGATGGAAAACTTGCGAAGAACATGTCAGTGTCAATTACATTGGCCGAATTAGGAAGGATGATATGTGAGCGTCAATGAAACTGACCGAATTAAGAAAGTAATACATGTGAGTGACAATGAAATTGACCGAATTAAGAAAGTAATACATGTGAGTGTCAATGAAACTGACCGAATTGAGAAAGTAATACATGTAAGTGTCAATGAAACTGACCGAATTAAGAAAGATATACGTGTCAATGAAAATCGTTTATTGGTCGTTTTGTTTACCGGTAAGATTACCAATGATGCATGGCTCGCCGAATGAATGACTGGTGTATTTAAAATTAACCTTTCCTATCCTGTCATCCGTTCGATCCCC
Source organism: Mizuhopecten yessoensis (assembly GCF_002113885.1). NCBI lineage: Eukaryota > Metazoa > Mollusca > Bivalvia > Pectinida > Pectinidae > Mizuhopecten > Mizuhopecten yessoensis. The sequence goes on from NW_018407338.1 coordinate 177,741, forward strand.
GATTGGCGGGAATAAATAAAAGGCCCCGATTAGGTCTAACATATATACCATTTAGCCATTCTCTTTTAAATGTACCCTCAAAGGGATGCACACGCGATGGCGCTCTCAAGCGATCTTTGTTGAATGATCGATGGTTACATTGACCGTTTTGTATGCATTGATTACTCCACATTCCGCGGTTAAGCCAGTTGATTGGTAAATGATTGCGAGGCTCCGGATAAAAACAACAAATAAAAACATCAGATAATGTTGTTGTCATGACAAAATCACATTTCAGTCGACTGATTCTGTTCGCTTATTGACCTGTATCGTTTATCTGAGTTCTTTGTCTTTTCTTCAATTGTTATTATTATTTTATCAATAAAAATACACAGAAAAAAGTTGCTTTACTTTTTAATTTAAATTGCGGCAATTCTTAACCAGAATGTAATTATCTTGTTTTCTATTCATTCACACACATGTTAAATGATGTTTACGAGTAATTATGAACAAGATCAACTTTTCTTCTTTTAAACTTTGGTTTAATTGAAACTGTTTTTACTCCGATAACTAATAACTGTCTTGTGGCTAATACCTCTTAATGTGCAAATAAATTCATCACTATTCAATTGATGTTATCGTGATCGTCTGTAAACACGAGTTGATGGTACTACGCAGTACCAGAACCCAACAAACCCGAAGTCACCATTGGAAGTGTGACGTGGGTGGCGATCAAGGTCAATTGCGCATATTCGCATATATATACGTAATTGTGTGTTTACCGCGTCGTCCATGGCGCATTAGAAAGCCATGGGGATTTGGAATCGTGATCAATCCTAAATCCTTAGTGAGATATATGATTACTCTGACAAGATGTATCAAACTAAGCTGAGTCCCAGTCGAGTCTGGCATAGATATGTACTACGCAAACTTTAAGAATATTCTTTCCTTCCTGTTATATAATCGACAGATCCGTGTCACTTTCTTTGAGAAACATAGAATTACATCTAAATACGATTAATTAATAACATCTTTCCACCTTTTCGGCCTCTAGCATCACCGATGAATCCACAAATGAGAGCTATATAGTGCAGTTATTTATATTTGGAATATTGTATCTTATTCCAAATGTTAAAGGTGCAACCATGCGTGTGTCTCGTGATCATCTATGATGAACCAGGGACCGATAACTCTTCTCAGACTCAAGCATAAGTTTTGTGCTCAAACTATCTTTCTTATAACTTAACCAGTAGCTGCGACGACCAGGATAAAAATAAACAGGGGAACTTTTTCTCTAGCACAAACAACAAAGTAAATAAATAAATATATACATATATAAATGTACTATCATAGTTTGATAAGGAACTGATGCTGAGAACAAAATCTGCGTTTCAACAGTAGTTTAGACCAAATTTGGTTCCAACTTTTGGTAGCAAGCATCACCGGTGAGTCGTACGAGGACAAACAGCTGTGTGCTGCAGTTTATGCAACGTTAATCTTTGAAAACAAAAGACGTCGTCAATCTTTTTGTAATGGTGAAAAAATGTATCGTATATTTAAATGCCTTGCAACCACATGCAATCAACCATCGCACCTTCGTAAAAAAAAGGGCAAGAGGACGTGACGTTTGGATGTTTCCAAAGGAGAAATATACATCATGTGCACAAAGGTAGAATGGGTTTAATTAAAGTGTTTTTTTATACCTCGTGCTTTTAATGTAACAAAACAACGTTTAATTCCTTTCCATTCTTAAGAAAATATTCCTTGTAAACGGATTTCCTCTACCGTTATACCATTAATGAACCGTTATTTGAAAGACTCTGATGCACTGTCTACCATCTGGGGTACTAATATTCTAGCACGATTTAATGTTACGTATTCTCGACACTAAGTTTGTGAATTCTGTCTTTCAGTGCATCTTCGTGAACCCATCGGAATGTACCGTGCGTTTGGTCCATGTTGATCTTGACAATGCCGTAGTGTCTCAATATATCGGCCATTAGGCTCGCCTGATACATTCCTATGATACATCAACCATTGTTTACATAAGAGCTATTTTTATCCGTATAGATACACTATATATACCCAATAGACTTACGATCGAAGTGGCGTAAAAGCACTGTAAATTGTCAGAGTACAAATGATGGTTTCTAGCAAAGTACTAGCACTATGGTGCTCCTGACGACCGTCAGTTTATCCGGACTCGTTAGATTTCGTTAGAGTTCCCACCATTAGAGGGGTCATTAGCATCTCTCTGACCTCAAGACTGAATGACGTACTCATAACCGTGCTGTAAGTGCCAATATGAAGCGTGGTAGACTGCCATATTCAGGCATGATGGATAGTCAACGTGGATTTTGTCACGTTATTCCCCTATGGAAACCAAGAAGTGAAACTGCCGCAAAAATGGTCAGGCTACTAATGGGCAGCCATAGTGTGATGAGGTTGTATATAAATGGCAGCCGGGGAGATGGTCGATTTGATGATTTTTTTCTATAATTTGGATAAATCAGGACGTTTTTTACCAAAACAATTTGCTAAATTGTCATATGCGAGCTAAGTGTCAATCTTGATTAAATACATGCGCACTGTGTTCTTTATATTTATTGGTGTAGCATTCTATCATATTATTATATACTTTTGGTTTAATGCTTAATCCATATACTGACCTTTGATACTTGAACTTATCGTTTCTTGTGAAAGCATTATAATCCAATTAACCACAGTCTTGTATCTTGTAGAATTTACAAGTTAAGAAAAGTAGAATAATCAATATGACAACGTCTGAAAATAAGAGTCTGAACAGAAGATGCCTTTCGGAAGGCTTCGGATTTGAATTAAAATGATAAATGACTCAGCCGCACCAAATCAAAATATGCTCTGGGTGTGTTTAAAACATTATTGAGGGCCGTAAACAAACCAACACCACGGACAAACAACACATATTAATGAATAAATGAACAAAGGATCATAATGAATAATCTAGCCATCCCGGCACTCCCCACTTGTTCAAATATTGGTGGAGAATAGATGTTTAAATAACTGAAAAAAAGACCAATGCATCATTGTAAACCTGTTTTAGCCCGATTTTATCATCGTGTGATGATCACTCTCCGACACGCCGCACCAGTAGCATTTAACATTTATAACAGAAATTATCACTGCATCTAACAAAGGTCACCCAGTGCGACGTGTTTCGTCGATAAACTAATAACTGACGAACACTAATTTCTGTAATAACCACCTACGTAACTGAAATCGGTAAAATATATATCAGTATTAAAAAGACCTTTGTTGTGTATTTAATAATGTCTGGCCTGGTACTTTTCCGCATTCTACACAACCAGATTTATAGTTGCTAGTAGTTAATCCAGTTTCCTCAAATCACATTTTTCTTTGTTAAAATTACCTGACTGGCATTTCCATTATTACGTCATCCATCATACCTACTGCCCACACAGTACACTAACGGATAAAGAGGTGAACTTAAACTCGATAATCGTGATATGCCAGGAGTGTGCTCTATTGATTTCTAAGAGGTAAATAAACTGACATACAAATAGAACTTAACGGAAAGCTATCCCACAGGGAGCTCCGTACCTTGTGTCTCTTCCCACCTCCTATCACACAGGGAGGTCTGAACCTGATGTCTCTTCCCACCTCCTATCACACAGGGAGGCCTGAACCTGATGTCTCACCTCATACGACACAGGGAGGCCTGAACCTGATGTCTCACCTCCTACCACACAGGGAGGGCATAACGTGATGTCTCACCTCCTACCACACAGGGAGGTCATAACCTGATGTCTCTTCCCACCTCCTATCACACAGGGAGGCCTGAACCTGATGTGTCACCTCCTACCACACAGGGAGGTCAGAACCTGATGTCTTTTCCCACCTCCTATCACACAGGGAGGTCAGTACCTGATGTCTCTTCCAACCTCCTATCACACAGGGAGGTCAGAACCTGACGTCTCACCTCCTATCACACAGGGAGGCCTGAACCTGATGTCTCACCTCATACCACATAGGGAGGCCTGAACCTGATGTCTCACCTCCTATCACACATGGAGGTCTGAACCAGATGTCTCACCTCCTATCACACAGGGAGGTCAGAACCTGATGTCTCTTCCCGACTCATACCACACAGGGAGGTCTGAACCTGATGTCTCTTCCCACCTCCTGTCACACAGGGAGGTCATAACCTGATGTTTCACCTCCTACCACACAGGGAGGTCAGAACCTGATATCTCTTTCCATCACCTATCACACAGGGAGGTCAGAACCTGATGTCTCTTCCCACCTTCTATCACACAGGGAGGTCTGAACCTGATGTCTCACCACCTATCACACAGGGAGGTCAGAACCTGATGTCTCTTCCCACCTTCTATCACACAGGGAGGTCTGAACCTGATGTCTCTTCCCACCTCATACCACACAGGGAGGTCTGAACCTGATGTCTCTTCCCACCTTCTATCACACAGGGAGGTCTGAACCTGATGTCTCACCTCCTATCACACAGGGAGGTCAGAACCTGATGTCTCTTCCCACCTTCTATCACACAGGGAGGTCTGAACCTGATGTCTCACCACCTATCACACAGGGAGGTCAGAACCTGATGTCTCTTCCCACCTTCTATCACACAGGGAGGTCTGAACCTGATGTTTCACCTCCTATCACACAGGGAGGTCATAACCTGATGTCTCTTCCCACCTTCTATCCCACAGGGAGGTCTGAACCTGATGTCTCACCACCTATCACCCAGGGAGGTCAGAACCTGATGTCTCTTCCCCCCTTCTATCACACAGGGAGGTCTGAACCTGATGTCTCTTCCCACCTCATACCACACAGGGAGGTCTGAACCTGATGTCTCTTCCCACCTTCTATCACACAGGGAGGTCATAACCTAATGTCTCTTCCTACCTCTATCACACAGGGAGGTCTGAACATGATGTCTCTTCCCACCTTCTATCACACAGGGAGGTCTGAACCTGATGTCTCTTCCCGCCTCATACCACGCAGGGAGGTTTGAACCTGATGTCTCTTCCCACCTCATACCACACAGGGAGGTCATAACCTGATGTCTCACCTCCTATCACACAGGGAGGTCAGAACCTGATGTCTCTTCCCACCTCATACCACGCAGGGAGGTTTGAACCTGATGTCTTTTCCCACCTCATACCACACAGGGAGGTCTGAACCTGATGTCTCACCTCCTATCACACAGGGAGCTGCGTACCTGGTGTCTCTTCCCACCTCCTATTACACAGGGAGGTCAGAACCTGATGTCTTACCTCCTATCACACAGGGAGGTCAGAACCCGATGTCTCTTCCCACCTCCTATCACACAGGGAGGTCAGAACCTGATGTCTCACCTCCTTTCACACAGGGAGGTCTGAACCTGATGTCTCACCTCCTATCACACATTGAGGTCTGAACCTGATGTCTCTTCCCACCTCCTGTCACACAGGGAGGTCAGAACCTGATGTCTCTTCCGACCTCCTATCCCACAGGGAGGTCTGAACCTGATGTCTCTTCCCACCTCCTATCACCCAGGGAGGTCAGAACCTGATGTCTCTTCCCACCTTCTATCACACAGGGAGGGCTGAACCTGATGTCTCTTCCGACCTCCTATCACACAGGGATGGCCGAACCTGATGTCTCTTCCGACCTCCTATCCCACAGGGAGGTCTGAACCTGATGTCTCTTCCCACCTCCTATCACACAGGGATGCCCGAACCTGATGTCTCTTCGCACCTCTTGTCACACATGGAGGTCAGAGCCTGGTGTCTCTTCCCACCTCATATCACACAGGGAGGTCTGAACCTGGTGTCTCTTCCCACCTCATATCACACAGGGAGGTCTGAACCTGATGTCTCTTCCCACCTCCTATCACACAGGGAGGCCGGAACATGATGTCTCTTCCCACCTCATACCACACAGGGAGGTCTGAACCTGATGTCTCACCTCCTATCACACAGGGAGGTCTGAACCTGATGTCTCTTCCCATCTCCTATCACACAGGGAGGCCTGGACCTGATGTCTCTTCCCACCTCCTATCACACAGGGAGGTCAGAACCTGATGTCTCTTCCCACCTCCTATCACACAGGGAGGTCTGAACCTGATGTCTCTTCCCACCTCCTATCACACAGGAAGGTCAGTACCTGATGTCTCTTCCCACCTCCTATCACACAGGGAGGTCAGTACCTGATGTCTCTTCCCACCTCCTATCACACAGGGAGGTCTGAACCTGATGTCTCACCTCCTATCACACAGGGAGGTCTGAACCAGATGTCTCTTCCCACCTCATATCACACAGGGAGGTCTGAACCAGATGTCTCTTCCCACCTCATATCACACAGGGAGGTCTGAACCTGGTGTCTCTTCCCACCTCCTATCACACAGGGAGGTCTGAACCAGATGTCTCTTCCCACCTCCTATCACACAGGGAGGTATGAACCTGATGTCTCTTCCCACCTCCTGTCACAAAGGGAGGTCAGAACCTGATGTCTCACCTCCTATCACACAGGATGGTCTGAACCTGATGTCTCACCTCATACCACACAGGGAGGCCTGAACCTGATGTCTCACCTCATACCACACAGGGAGGTCAGAACCTGATGTCTCACCTCCTATCACACAGGGAGGTCAGAACCTGATGTTTCTTCCCACCTCCTATCACACAGGGAGGTCAGAACCTTGCGGTCACTTACTCTGACCCAGAGTAGGTCTGTGACTTGTCATAGGTGACGCTTCCCATCTTCTCACACTCCACAGAGGAGCTGTGACTTCAGGTAAGAAGGCCTGTGATTGGTGGTACAGTAGATCTTCTGACTCTCTACCTCACCAGATGTCTGTTAATGGTGATAATTTTTTTTTTCTATATTCTAAATCAAACTGTATTTATTTCAAATCACTTATGAAATCACGTGTATAATCAGTCTTGTTGACATTGCTAAAAGCATTTTTGGGTCTAAATATGGGAGGAAATCGGTGTATGTGTAGAAAACTAACATTGTTGGGCAGATCTCACGTCTAAGTAGGCTATCGAACCCAAGCCGTCTCGGTGGAATACGATCGTTCTATCCACTGCACAATACGTATGACCTCCAACAACTCTTCCCTCACTTTAATCCTATTCCCCAGATGCTCTCACAGAAAGCTATCCTAAAGGTGGTTTGCATGTGATAATACATTCTTTTCCCACCAATCAACAAGAAAAGCTTCGTCACGGGGACAGTCTTTACCTGAAGGGTATCGCCTTTCCTACACTTGTCACACTACCTTGTTGAGCGAGGGATTTTTCTGACCACCGCATACAAAAATAAAACTGCTTCACTTGGGAAGCATTCCATGGATAGATATATAAATGATGGTTGTCGGATTTGTGCACCTATCTTAACGGAATCCTACACAATATACGGTCTGTACCTGAAGGTTGACTGCTTTTCTCAAACATCCAACATGGAAATCTACCACGTATGCAAGTTTATTCCTGAATATAGATGGATCCCCTTGAACGTTTACCCCTTACGTTAGTACGTAGTACGTAGATCCCCTAAACCACTTTAACCGGAACGTTTACCCCTTACGTTAGCAAATAGATCCCCTCAAACCACTTTAGAACGTCGATCCCCCAAACCACTTTAACCGGAACGTTTACCCCTTACGTAAGTACGTAGATCCCCCAAACCACTTCAACCGGAACGTTAACCCCTTACGTTGGTACGTGGATCCCCTAAACCACTTCAACCGGAACGTTTACCCCTTACGTTAGTACGTAGATCCCATAAACTACTTTAACCGGAACGTTCACCGCTTACGTTAGTACGTGGATCCCCTAACCCACTTTAACCGGAACGTTTACCCCTGACGTTAGTACGTGGATCCCCTAAACCACTTTGACCGGAACGTTTACCCCTTACGTTAGTACGTAGATCCCCAAAACCACTTCAACCGGACGTTAACCCCTTACGTTAGTACGTGGATCCCCTAAACCACTTCAACCGGAACGTTTACCCCTTGCGTAAGTACGTAGATCCCAAAACCACTTTAACCGGAACGTTTACCCCTTACGTTAGTACGTAGATCCCCTAAACCACTTCAACCGGAACGTTTACCCCCTACGTTAGTACGTAGATCCCCTAAACCACTTTAACCGGAACGTTTACCCCCTACGTTAGTACGTAGATCCCCAAAACCACTTTAACCGGAACGTTTACCCCTTACGTTAGTACGTAGATCCCATAAACTACTTTGACCGGAACGTTTACCCCTTACTTTTAGTACGTGGATCCCCTAAACCACTTTGACCGGAACGTTTACCCCTTACGTTAGTACGTAGATCCCCTTAACCACTTTAACAGGAACGTTTACCCCTTACGTTAGTACGTGGATCCCCCAAACCACCTTTACCGCAACGTTTACCCCTTACGTTAGTACGTAGATCCCCTTATCCACTTTAACCGGAACGTTTACCCCTTACGTTAGTACGTGGATCCCCTAAATCACTTTAACCAGAACATTTACCCCTTACGTTAGAACGTAGATCCCCTTAACCACTTTAACCGGAACGTTTACCCCTTACGTTAGTACGTGGATCCCCCAAACCACCTTTACCGCAACGTTTACCCCTTACGTTAGTACGTAGATCCCCTTAACCACTTTAACAGGAACGTTTACCCCTAATATTAGTACGTGGATCCCCTTAACCACTTTAACCGGAACGTTTACCGCTTACGTTAGAACGTGGAACCCCTAAACCACTTTAACCGGAACGTTTACCCCTTACTTTTAGTACGTAGATCCCCTCAAACCACTTTAACCGGAACGTTTACCACTTACGTAAGTACGTAGATCCCCTAAACCACTTTAACCGGAACGTTAACCCCTTACGTTGGTACGTGGATCCCCTAAACCACTTTAACCGGAACGTTTACCCCTTACGTTAGTAAATAGATCCCCTCAAACCACTTTAACCGGAACGTTTATCCCTTACGTTAGTACGTGGAACCCCCAAACCACTTTAACCGGAACGTTTACCCCTTACGTTAGTACGTGGATCCCCTTAACCACTTTGACCGGAACATTTACCCCTTACGTTAGTACTTAGATCCCCTAAACCACTTAACCGGAACGTTTACCCCTTACGTTAGTACGTAGATCCCCTAAACCACTTTGACCGGAACGTTTACCCCTAATGTTAGAACGTGGAACCCCCAAACCACTTTAACCGGAACGTTTATTCATTACGTTACCAGAACGTTTACCCCTTAAGATACCAGAACGTTTACCCCTTACGTTACCAGAACGTTTACCCCTTACGTTAGTACGTAGATCCCCTAAACCACTTTAACCGGAACGTTTTTTCATTACGTTACCAGAACGTTTACCTCTTACATTACCAGAACGTTTACCCCTTACGTTACCAGAACGTTTATTCATTACGTTACCAGAACGTTTACCTCTTACATTACCAGAACGTTTACCCCTTACGTTACCGGAAAGTTTACCCCTTACGTTACCAGAACGTTTATCCCTTACGTTACCGGAAAGTTTACCCCTTACGTTACCAGAACGTTTATCCCTTACGTTACCAGAACGTTTACCCCTTACGTTACCAGAACGTTTATCCCTTACGTTACCAGAACGTTTATCCCTTACGTTACCAGAACGTTTACCCCTTACGTTTCCAGAACGTTTACCCCTTACGTTACCAGAACGTTTATCCCTTACGTTACCAGAACGTTTATCCCTTACGTTACCAGAACGTTTACCCCTTACGTTACCAGAACGTTTACCCCTTACGTTACCAGAACGTTTATCCCTTACGTTACCAGAACGTTTATCCCTTACGTTACCAGAACGTTTACCCCTTACGTTACCAGAACGTTTACCCCTTACGTTACCAGAACGTTTATCCCTTACGTTACCAGAACGTTTATCCCTTACGTTACCAGAACGTTTACCCCTTACGTTACCAGAACGTTTACCCCTTACGTTACCAGAACGTTTATCCCTTACGTTACCAGAACGTTTATCCCTTACGTTACCAGAACGTTTACCCCTTACGTTACCAGAACGTTTACCCCTTACGTTACCAGAACGTTTATCCCTTACGTTACCAGAACGTTTATCCCTTACGTTACCAGAACGTTTACCCCTTACGTTACCAGAACGTTTACCCCTTACGTTACCAGAACGTTTATCCCTTACGTTACCAGAACGTTTATCCCTTACGTTACCAGAACGTTTACCCCTTACGTTACCAGAACGTTTACCCCTTACGTTACCAGAACGTTTACCCCTTACGTTACAGGACTTTATTTATTTTACAGCAATTCTGAATCAAGTTATATAACTTTTATTAATCACTCTTGTTGGCTGAGATGTCAGCGCGCAGGGGTCGTATTGTTGGAGGAAAACAGAATACCCGGAGAAAACCCTCGGGTCGGGCAGGTGACCTCATATCTTTTCACGTCCGATTGGGGAATCGAACCCCGGCCGACTTGGTGAAAAGCGAGTGCGTTATCCACTGCGCCACCCGACCACCTGTTGATGATGTGGTGTGGTTCCGCTCCCCCACCCCCCTTCCCATCTAACACAGGGAATTTACCTTTAAGGAAGGATATAGCTCCATATACTAGTAGGCTTGGCATTGGGTCTGTTCCTTTATGTGGGTGGCTTTCCACACCAAGCAAGCCTCTCTACCGAAAGTACAGGATGGGCTTGATTTGTAAATGGGCGTGATGTTTGGTGTGAACTTTGATGAATAAATCGACACTTGAGGATCGTTGGCCTTGCTCTAGGCTAGGTTTGTGCCTCAATTTGTTTCCCCTCCTTTTTCCTGTTCACAATATATTTTTATAAGTTGTAAGTTGTAATAAGAATTCCTTTCTTAAGAGACCACATTTTTTTCAGCCCCAAAATAGTTAACTATGTATTAATTTTCTATTTCATACCAATTCTGTTAGTATACACTTTTGTTGTTTTGGAATGTTGATGAGGGGGACATATAAGACAATATTATTCCATGGGTACGTGGATTTCTATTGTAGTTGTATAGCCTAAATGAACATCGTTTCCTGTATATATATATATGTAATGAACATCGCTTCCTGTATATATATATATATAATGAGTTTTCCCGTGCACCTGCTTTATCTTAATACTTAGGACTTGATTCGCCTTGGTCTCTCCCACGTTCTCAAACCAACATATTACACGAATAAAGACTAGAGACGTATATTTGATATCTTGTTGTTACTCTGCGTTAAAACATGGAACCATTTTCTTGAAATTAAAGTCTGGCACTTAGTTTGCTTTCGGTGACTACCTTCACAACAGTAGCCGAGAGCATTGATTGTATAAGGATTTAGATTAGATTATCAAATTTTCAATTAGGAAGCACGTTCTAGCGTTCACCTGTCAGCTCTGGAGTAATTGTTTACACTCTGTGAATCGATAAAGGAGCTTCATGATGCCACACGCGTACAGCAGCACCAAGACAAAACTTGAATGGAAATTTACTCCACATCTTCATCCAATCAAATACGGCGTTACAATTGATGTGTGATTCGAGTGTCTGAGACCATTGAAGCAACATTGCTGACGATACTTGAATGGAAAATTACTCGATGGCGTTGTCCAATCATGTGTCATAGCTTTCTCACAGGAAAAATAATTTTACAATTCCTTTGCATGAGGTATTCTAAATAACAGTCTACTTTACCATATTTTATCACTGTATAGTTTACTCCTCTGGTATATTCCATTGTTATATAATAAACCCAACGTACATATCATTGTACCATTGTATAACAGATTTCTATGTCAAATCCAATCCTTTCATATCCTACCGTTGTATGTCAAACGTATCTGTAATATCCTACCGTTGTATATCAAACGTATCTGTCATATCCTACCGTTGTATAGCAGACGTATCTGTCATATCCTATCGTTGTATAGCACACTTATCTGTCATATCCTACCGTTGTATATCAAACGTATCTGTCATATCCTACCGTTGTATATAGCACACTTATCTGTCATATCCTACCGTTGTATAGCACTTTGATCTGTCATATCTTACCGTTATCTTACCGTTGCATAGCACGTTATAAAACAACTTCACGAATACATTAGTTTCTATTTTATTTTCGTGCACTTTGATTTAAGAAAAAAAATATCATAACCACTCGCAACAACAAAAGGCCATCGAACGTTTCCAAGGATCTTTGGTGTGAAATTGGAAATAAATAAATGTGTGATATTACAGGACGTTATAAAGGGATTTGAGCTAATGATCCAATGTTGTTGGCTAGAATCACTCACGTATAGATTTAGAAGTGACTTACCCCTGCAGCAAATAAAAAGACCCCATTGACATTAGCCCAGACACTCTAATATAGATAAATATCGATGTAGAAATCCCTACCAGCAAATAAGTAAACTATGTTTGATTTGATCGAATGAGTCTAAAGGTAGTTGGGTTCATTTAGACGCCTCGAGGGAACAATCATGAAAGTCACTTAAATTGCGCTATCTCTCGTACTATTCGATTTGTTTTAGCCAATCAGCTACGGGCTATTAAACATACATATAGAACGCTAGTTGAAATCACCTTTAGACGTTATTGTCTGTTTAAGCGCTATACATATACATATTAAATTATTAATTTATATCAATGCTTGCAAATATAGTAGCATCCATAATGAAGTGTTATTTTAATCATCTAAGGGGCAATTACATGTGGTGGAAGTGCATATTACATGTTAATAATGGAAAAGTTTCAATATCATAATGATATGATTGCGTGTTTTTGTGATGTCTGCATTTTATCTTATACTATTGTTGAAGTTGTAATATCTAAAGCTTTTATGTTGGAGTGAGGTACGGCAACAGAATTAAATAAAGAAAAATATAAATCGAAGGAACAACACATACAGGAATCCGAATCCTTGTGATCATAAAGCATACCATATACCATTTACTAAAATGCAATCAAACAATCTACGGTCTTTAATATTACACTGTTGTTCACACATGTGCCAGCATCAGTCTATGATATTACACTGTTGATCACACATGTGTCATCATCAGTCTATGATATCACACTTTTGATCTCTCCAGTGCCTGTTTCAGTCTATGATATCACACAGTTGATCACACATGTGCCAGCATCAGTCTATGACATCACACTGTTGATCACACATGTGTCAGCATCAGTCTATGATATCACACTGTTGATCACACATGTGCCAGTATCAGTCTATGATATCACACTGTTGATCCCACATGTGTCAGCATCAGTCTATGATATCACGCTGTTGATCACACATGTGCCAGTATCAGTCTAACTTTTACTTTTCAAATTGTATAACAATACCCTACAGAAGTGTTGTTATACATGTGCCAGTATCAGTCTATGATATTACACTGTTGATCACACATGTGCCAGCATCAGCCTTTGATATAACACAGTTGATCACACATGTGCCAGCATCAGTCTATGATATCACACTGTTGATCGCACATGTGCCAGCATCAGCCTTTGATATTACACTGTTGATCACACATGTGTCAGCATCAGTCTTTGATATCATACTGTTGATCACACATGTGCCAATATCAGTCTATGATATTACACTGTTGATCACACTTGTGCCAGAATCAGTCCATGATATATCACAGTTGATCACACATGTGCCAGCATCAGTCTATGATATAACACAGTTGATCAAACATGTGCCAGCATCAGTCTATGATATCACACCGTTGATCACACATGTGCCAGCATCAGTTTATGATATCACACAGTTGATCACACATGTGCTAGCATCAGCCTTTGATATTACACTGTTCATCACATATGTGCCAGCATCAGTCTATGATATCACACAGTTGATCAAACATGTGCCAGCATCAGCCTTTGATATTACACTGTTGATCACATATGTGCCAGCATCAGTCTATGATATAACACAGTTGATCAAACATGTGCCAGCATCAGCCTTTGATATTACACAGTTGATCACACATGTGCCAGCATCAGTCTATGATATTACACTGTTGATCACACTTGTGCCAGCATCAGTCTATGATATATCACAGTTGATCACACATGTGCCAGCATCAGCCTTTGATATCACACTGTTGATCACACATGTGCCAGCATCAGTCTATGATATCACACTGTTGATCACATATGTGCCAGCATCAGCCTTTGATATAACACAGTTGATCACACATGTGCCAGCATCAGCCTTTGATATAACACAGTTGATCACACATGTGCCAACATCAGCCTTTGATATCACACAGTTGATCACACATGTGCCAGCATCAGTCTATGATATCACACTGTTGATCACACATGTGCCAGCATCAGCCTTTGATATAACACAGTTGATCACACATGTGCCAGCATCAGCCTTTGATATAACACAGTTGATCACACATGTGCCAGCATCAGCCTTTGATATAACACAGTTGATCACACATGTGCCAGCATCAGCCTTTGATATAACACAGTTGATCACACATGTGCCAGCATCAGCCTTTGATATAACACAGTTGATCACACATGTGCCAGCATCAGCCTTTGATATAACACAGTTGATCACACATGTGCCAGCATCAGCCTTTGATATAACACAGTTGATCACACATGTGCCAGCATCAGCCTTTGATATTACACTGTTGATCACACATGTGCCAGCATCAGTCTATGATATCACACTGTTGATCACACATGTGCCAGCATCAGCCTTTGATATAACACAGTTGATCACACATGTGCCAGCATCAGCCTTTGATATAACACAGTTGATCACACATGTGCCAGCATCAGCCTTTGATATAACACAGTTGATCACACATGTGCCAGCATCAGCCTTTGATATAACACAGTTGATCACACATGTGCCAGCATCAGCCTTTGATATAACACAGTTGATCACACATGTGCCAGCATCAGCCTTTGATATAACACAGTTGATCACACATGTGCCAGCATCAGCCTTTGATATAACACAGTTGATCACACATGTGCCAGCATCAGCCTTTGATATAACACAGTTGATCACACATGTGCCAGCATCAGCCTTTGATATAACACAGTTGATCACACATGTGCCAGCATCAGCCTTTGATATAACACAGTTGATCACACATGTGCCAGCATCAGCCTTTGATATTACACTGTTGATCACACATGTGCCAGCATCAGTCTATGATATCACACTGTTGATCACACATGTGCCAGCATCAGCCTTTGATATAACACAGTTGATCACACATGTGCCAGCATCAGCCTTTGATATAACACAGTTGATCACACATGTGCCAGCATCAGCCTTTGATATAACACAGTTGATCACACATGTGCCAGCATCAGCCTTTGATATAACACAGTTGATCACACATGTGCCAGCATCAGCCTTTGATATAACACAGTTGATCACACATGTGCCAGCATCAGCCTTTGATATAACACAGTTGATCACACATGTGCCAGCATCAGCCTTTGATATAACACAGTTGATCACACATGTGCCAGCATCAGCCTTTGATATAACACAGTTGATCACACATGTGCCAGCATCAGCCTTTGATATAACACAGTTGATCACACATGTGCCAGCATCAGCCTTTGATATAACACAGTTGATCACACATGTGCCAGCATCAGCCTTTGATATAACACAGTTGATCACACATGTGCCAGCATCAGCCTTTGATATAACACAGTTGATCACACATGTGCCAGCATCAGCCTTTGATATAACACAGTTGATCACACATGTGCCAGCATCAGCCTTTGATATAACACAGTTGATCACACATGTGCCAGCATCAGCCTTTGATATAACACAGTTGATCACACATGTGCCAGCATCAGCCTTTGATATAACACAGTTGATCACACATGTGCCAGCATCAGCCTTTGATATAACACAGTTGATCACACATGTGCCAGCATCAGCCTTTGATATAACACAGTTGATCACACATGTGCCAGCATCAGCCTTTGATATAACACAGTTGATCACACATGTGCCAGCATCAGCCTTTGATATAACACAGTTGATCACACATGTGCCAGCATCAGCCTTTGATATAACACAGTTGATCACACATGTGCCAGCATCAGTCTTTGATATAACACAGTTGATCACACATGTGCCAGCATCAGTCTATGATATAACACAGTTGATCACACATGTGCCAGCATCAGTCTATGATATAACACAGTTGATCACACATGTGCCAGCATCAGTCTATGATATAACACAGTTGATCACACATGTGCCAGCATCAGTCTATGATATAACACAGTTGATCACACATGTGCCAGCATCAGTCTATGATATAACACAGTTGATCACACATGTGCCAGCATCAGCCTTTGATATAACACAGTTGATCACACATGTGCCAGTATCAGTCTTTGATATCATACTCTTGATCACACATGTGCCAGCATCAGTCTATGATATCAAACTGTTGATCACACACGTGCCAGTATCAGTCTATGATATCACACTGTTGATCACACATGTGCCAGCATCAGTCTATGATATAACACAGTTGATAACACATGTGCCAGTATCAGACTTTGATATCATACTCTTGATCACACATGTGCCCGCATCAGTCTATGATATCACACTGTTGATCACACATGTGCCAGCATCAGCCTTTGATGTTACGGTCTTGTTACCGATAGTGTGGATTTTCAGGCTTGCTTTATCGATCGTCTCTATCGTGGAAATTTTGTGAATGAATCCAGTGTCATGTAAGTCTGACTGAAAGGGAAACATCTTCTGAGGCTATTGAAGGAAACTCTGCTAGCTAAACATCTCCAAAAATTTACAAATAGTTCATGGCTTTTTCAATACACATCGATAGTACACTGTTAATAAATTTCCCAGGAAAACGTCGGTGCGACAACATTAATTTCCTATCATAATTCTAAAC
This sequence comes from Mizuhopecten yessoensis, assembly GCF_002113885.1. NCBI lineage: Eukaryota > Metazoa > Mollusca > Bivalvia > Pectinida > Pectinidae > Mizuhopecten > Mizuhopecten yessoensis. The sequence goes on from NW_018407338.1 coordinate 194,701, forward strand.
ACAGAGATTTTTGTTCAAAACTAGTATTTTAATGTATAAATGACTAAAATATATCAGAGAATGTCAAATATTTCTTGAAATGAAGCAGCATATTTCAAAGATGTCAAATTTTCATAAACTAAATTATATGATGAAGTATTCGGAATAGGATCCATCAGTTTGGTATGAATAATAAAGGCTAAGTTTGTTTTGAACGCAAACAGGAATTGAAAACTGATTTTTGCGAGCTTTAGAAAATGTCTGTTTCCTTTGTCAAGCAAGGAATGCAAATGGCCGGTGCCTCGACTCTAAATCGCTGAAAACAACTCACTAAGCCTCAGTGGGATGAGTCGAGTAAAGTCAGCTGTCAAAAACCATAGAGACATTTCGCCCAATNGGGGGCAGGTAACATGTTTACATGTTTACCCATTCCGCCCTTTATTATCATCGAATAAGGAGCGGGATGGGTGATACCAAAGAAATACATGAAAAGAAAGATACATGCATCTATTGTTTTATTATAGTAAACTAATTGGTGTTCAAGAAACTAACTAGCAAATAAAAATATTTATCTTAAAAAAAGTGTTTCATTTTGGGTACCCTCACTTTATTCCATCTTGCTTGTTTTTATAAACGCTTCCGTGTTTATATATTTCATTTTCAATTCGAGATTACTAAATCTTAATACATTCAAGAAACAAGAAAACCTTAAAGAAATCCTCAGCAGCAACATTCAAGCCTAGCGTATGGTGTTTACATGTCACATTTAAGGGAGTCTTCATGATTACTTTACTCTGTTTGGGAGTCATCTCAGTTCCCGTTGTTGTCTTTCTATTTTCATATTTAGACCAGATCTTTATTCCTTTTCTATTTTGCTTGGAAATCATTGTTAGGACTATTTAGGATTCCAAAATGTTGTTTTGCAAATGGTTCGCAGCTCCGCGACGATGCCAAGTGGTAAGTGAAGGCATACAATTATCACCGACTCATACGCATCTCAAAGCTGTGATAACTCCCAAACGTTCAGAAAAGGTAGCAACGTGGGGATTGACTATGCGGGAACATTTCCAAAGCATACAAGAAATTCAGCTGGTGCCGACGATTCAGTATGTGTCTGTTATCATTAAACGTCGCCAAAACATACTGGTAGTTTCACTTTTCTGGTTGCCAAAAAAATTTGTTTCATTCATTGAAAACTACCTTCCCCAACAAAATTGCTCCTATCAATTGAATTTGCGGCTTGGCTCAATTTCCCGACAAGGCCTTATGCTTCCAAACTTCAGTCGTTCTTGTGTTTGCATGCTGGTACTAGAGATATCAATTACCAAGACTATTTCTCCTTCTATAGGAAGTTCTCAGGTGTAACTACTCCGTTGTTAAGGTCGTGTGTCCTTAACAGGTCTACTCGGTATATGTGACAGAAACAATTTAAAAACATATAATCATTCAGTGAGTTGAAGTTTTAAGTTTGTGCCGCCGTATCTTTGGGGGTGTACCATTACATATCGCCTTTCGTACACTACCTGGTCTCGGTATTTCAACAGGATGACCATAGTGTTTCCTCACGAATACTGTTCTATTGATACGCATCTCAGGTTTTACTTAGTGAGATCAAAATTGCTTTTTGATTTGTCAAAATAAATTGAGAAGACTATGGCCATTCAGTTTAGATATCAGAAATTAATGTAGTATATAATGATACAGTATATCGGTCCAATTTTCTAAGAAACACTAACAACAACCCATTCGTTTCAACACGTGTTATATCTACTTACAGAGACCTGACAAATCGTGGTATGATGAAAGGGTTTAACTAACGGGGGTTGTTGTGTTGTTCATAGTGTACCTTGGTATAATGTGTGCGACATTTATGCTTACTCTTTAAGGATTGAGCCCTTTTTTTGTTTATGTTAATGGGTTTTAAACCTCAATCGGTCTTGCTGGAACAGTTCATATTAAATTTTTGTAAAGACCCATCGAGTTTTTGTACCCCTTAAACCTCCACCAAACAGGCTTCAATTATGTCGATATTTTGGATTTTCTTTTGATAATGTATTAATTATAAATTATTATCGGACTTATTCAAGTCTGATCCCACAGAAAGTGTCGACGCATCTATATATTAAGATAACATCACGTTAAAAATATTACACAAAAGACGTGTTTATTTCAATCGGAAACCTCAGTGAAAACAAATAAAAAACAATCTATAAAAAGAAGTACCGTTTCACACTAATTTACTTACGTATTCATACACCAACGAGCAAGTAAATGGAAAGAAATGGACGCGCTGAATTTGGCTCACTACGAGGTGGAATAGGAGTTCGCCAATAGAGTATATAGCTTGGCATGGGATTGGCTGTGTCCTTTTCCTTTTTCTGAAGACTGTTGGAGTCAAAACGCACTTGTCTGAAAAGAAATTCGTTAATTCTATATTGCATAATAATATAAAGAATGTGTGTACATACCCAATAAAACCCTTATCTCAAAACATTTTCCCCAATTATTTTGTATTTTGGGAATAGAGGTCCGACACATGTTTACACTAGGTCACACGAGACTAAACTGTTGGCAGATTGTACGTGCGTCCTAGTGATTCTACCGATCACACTGTCCCGAAAGGTTCAGCTTAGATATATTGAATTATTCATGTTGTTACTTATAATAGCATCAAAACGATATCATATGACATCTTAAGGAAACCGCGATAATCAGAATCCCCAATTACCGATATTATTTTCAGAGTACATAGCCTGTCAAGCAAACTGTTAACTTTATCTTTAGCACTGCTAATGATGGACTTTGGAATATTTAAATGCAAACAGCGGATATATACTGGTAGAATGCCAATGCAAACTGCTGTATGTATAAAAACATGTCTTTGCTTTTCTGTATAAACTATTTTTATATATCGAACCATTGACAGGAGGTAGTATTACAAGCGTCAGTAATGTCATGATTGTCTGGTTCTCTCAATACAACAGACAGAAGCTTGTAAGGCATGTAAAATGCATGTATTGATTTGATGATAGTGTCTGGTGTCCAGTGAAGCAACAGGTCGTGTCTGAAGTCTGGACATCTATATCAGCCTCGCGTTGTTTAACACTGCTTATTATTGGCCTCAGTCGCACCAAGGCTGGCATTTGCCTGCGGCTACTTCTCTACAACTTCATGTTGTGTCTATTTTTATTGAATGAAATGTTCATTAATTTATTTATTCATCCATTCATCTAGTTGATCATTAATTAACTAGTGTTTTCATTGAGTTACTTAAATAATCTTTAACTTACTTATGTATTCGAAATAAACTCTGATCTTCATTCATTAACGTCTTCGTTCACTTGTTAGCTAAGTCATTCATTAGTTCATTTGTTAGAGTTAAACAGATTTTAATGTAAACATTGTTATTATTCAGGACATTGCTGTGTTTGTGAAACCATCACAAATATAGCATAAGTAACACAAAATTAATTCCCCGAGAGGGACCTTAAGTTATTTGAAAAGATATTAGCATCTTGATTAAATATCCTTTTGTTTGCACTGGGCTACGCATTTGTTATGGTGAGCATATCCTTTTGTTTGCACTGGGCTATGTATTTGTAATAGTGAGCGTATCCTTTTGTTTGAACTGGGCTATGTATTTGTAATAGTGACCATATCCTTTTATTTGCACTGGGCTATGTTTTTGTAAAAGTGAGCATATTCTTTTGCTTGCACTGGGCTATGTATTTGTAATAGTGACCATATCCTTTTATTTGCACTTGGCCATGTATTTGTAATAGTGACCATATCCTTTTGTTTGCACTGGGCTATGTATTTGTAATAGTGAGCATATCCTTTTGTTTGAACTGGGCTATGTATTTGTCATGGTGAGCATATCCTTTTGTTTGCACTGGGCTATGTATTTGAAATAGTGAGCATATCCTTTTGTTTGCACTGGGCTATGTATTTGTAATAGTGACCATATCCTTTTGTTTGCACTGGGCTATGTATTTGTCATGGTGAGCATATCCTTTTGTTTGCACTGGGCTATGTATTTGTCATGGTGAGCGTATCGTTTTGTATGCACTGGGCTATGTATTTGTAATAATGACCATATTCTTTTGTTTGCACTGGGCTATGTATTTGTAATAGTGAGCGTATCCTTTTGTATGCACTGGGCTATGTATTTGTAAAAGTGAGCATATCGTTTTGTATGCACTGGGCTATGTATTTGTAATAGTGACCATATCCTTTTGTTTGCACTGGGCTATGTATTTGTAATAGTGAGCGTATCATTTTGTATGCACTGGGCTATGTATTTGTAATAGTGACCATATCCTTTTGTATGCACTGGGCTATGTATTTGTAAAAGTGAGCATATCCTTTTGTATGCACTGGGCTATGTATTTGTAATAGTGACCATATCCTTTTGTTTGCACTGGGCTATGTATTTGTAATAGTGAGCGTATCCTTTTGTATGCACTGGGCTATGTATTTGTCCGTTGGTTTGCACATGGCTATGTATTTGATATAGTTAGCATATCCTTTTGTTGATGCTGGACATAACGATATTTTGCGCGAAAAGCAACACACTGTAAACAAAATTGGACTTATATGCTTTTCAGCAGGAACTAAAAGGATAGGACACGAAAGCGCACGTGGACTACCTACAGTGCAACACATTCTAATGTTTGATGGGAAGAGTTCATGTTTGATCTCAATGCTTCTTTTTCACTAACACCTTTGGCTAAAGCTGGAGCCGAGTGTTACATAACAGATCCGATAGAATGGTAATTGATATGGATTTAATATCGTATAGTATTATATGTATAAAGCTGATACATACATACCCTAGAGCATGGTTAGCTTTGTGCTAATGTAATTACATACACAATTTGTTTAAACTTTGGAAATAATTTCAATTAAAGAACATTTACATAGTTAGATCCTCCTAGCTTCCTTCCACCCTATTTACAAATGGGATTTTTCGAACTTGAGTCTGAAATCCTTTAAAGACTGTAACAAGTGTTGCCAAAGGTGTGGACAATTCTTACACGAAACTGAACCCAGTGTTTATATTGCTCACTGCCACCAAACAACTACTCCCGGGAATGGACACAGTTCCATGGTGAGGAAGTGCACGATGGTGTCCCACTGTCTTACACTGGAGCGGTGAGGGAGCACAACGAAATAACTTGTAAACATCATCTTGCCTTAATGAGCCATCTTACACTTGGGCTTTAGAGAATTACAACAAAACAAGGCAAACTAGTATCTAGTCCTGAAAGGCTGACTTACACTGCGGCTATGTAGGATTACACCGACACAAAGTGTAAACACCATGTTCACTTAACACGCTACCTTGATCTCGAGTTATGGAGGTCCATATCAAAGCCAATTATAAACATTGTCTTGTCTTATTCTAGTGCTTGGAAGGATAATCCAATCCTAATTATCTGCATTACACCGGAGCTATAGAGGATCCCAATCTAACTGATTAGATAATATGACGATTTTAAGGGAAACTCTATTTGGGCACCTAAAATACGTTATGCAAAAATGAAGATATACATCACAGCGTCAAATTACAAGAACAAAATCCCAACTTGTTTTCGTATGAACAATAACAAAGGAAAAGACATCATTGACCTTAAAAGGAAGCTTGAGGCGGAAGCTGGCATTCCACTGTCAGCCCATCCCACTACAGGTGACTCTTGTCATGTTGTCTTAAATAAAATCTAGAAAATTGAGATGGTCACTGTAGTAAACAAAACGTCCACAGCAATAATCCTAATTACCGTAAATGTAGAATAATAACCCCGGCAAAGTAGTGTTCAATAGAGTTCGTCTATGCGGAAAATCCTGGAGCACTTCAGTAGTAAGTACATTGTAAACGCCATATGAATGGCTGATTTGAGTGTTTTCATTCGTTAATTATCGAAATTAATCGGTATTTTTTTTTTATCAAAACGTTAACTTTTGTTTTCCTCAAAAGATTTATCAATGAAGAACAAAATGTTAATTATCTATATCTGAATGTGAAATATAAGGTAATTTGCCTTAATTTGAAAGCACTTATATATATTCTGATTCAGAAGAATTAAAAAAATAGAAGACAGATCAGCAGTAACGCAGTAACGGTACCGCACTGTTACTCCCCATAAGTACCGCACTGTTACTCCCCATAAGTACCGCACTGTTACTCCCCATAAGTACCGCACCATTACTCCCCATAAGTACCGCACTGTTACTCCCCATAAGTACCGCACCATTACTCCCCATAAGTACCGCACTGTTACTCCCCATACGTACCGCACTGTTACTCCCCATAAGTACTGCACTGTTACTCCCCATAAGTACCGCACTGTTACTCCCCATAAGTACCACACTGTTACTCCCCATAAGTACCACACTGTTACTCCCCCTAAGTACCGCACTGTTACTCCCCATACGTACCGCACCATTACTCCCCATAAGTACCGCACTGTTACTCCCCCTAAGTACCACACTGTTACTCCCCATCAGATTACATATTGGTGAAATGTTCTTCAATCAAATTCAACAAAAAATTCGTCAAACAAACAAAATCATCCAGACATTTTTCTCCTCTATATAATTTTTTCTTGAAAAATGTATTATGTTCAACAAAATACGTTTCTTTTTTATTGAATTTTGTATCTGCATTTCGCAGCTTATACCTGAAATATAGACTAACAAAATTTAACCCGAATTACTGTGTTATACAACAACACTTTATTTACTAGGTTATGACATGTTATTGACACCCTCTCATTTCATATTGTTTTCATTATCCTTTGGACAGTGGTTCATACCATATGATTTGCTAACGAAAGTTTTTCAACGTTTTATATAATTTTATTATTTTGTGTGCATCTTGCCAACTTTCCCGGCTATAGAGCCATATGCCAAAATGTAATTAATTACGGTTTGTAATTTAATGTAGTTATCATTGTCTTCATTTCAAACCCTACGGATTCGGTGGAGTATTGGTACATGTAGTCCGACTCTATGATTCGTTGTGGTTCAGAGAAGCCCTCTATAACGTGGCCATTAACCAGGACGCTCTGTATAGACCGCGTCATCATTTGAGTTATGGCCACGACGGTGCATAGCCCCTTCCATTGAACGTTTTCTACACTGAAGTAAAACACGCAAAATACTCCAAATCAGCTAGAAAACACATTATATTTACATGTAGTTACGTATTGATTTTTCCAAAATAATGAATGAAGAATTCCGAACTGCTACGCTGGCTAGATGCCAAGACAAGGAAAATGGGAGTGGTTTTGGAAGAATCACGCATAGTAAATATGTTGGTAGTCACATGATTTTGTGTACTTAGTATATACTAAGGTACTGTTGGGGTAAAGTGATATAAATCATTGCATTAGAGGATTCTGCATTGGTATTTGTGTTTGAAAACCTAAAGTCTTGGATTTTTGTCAACCTTTATTTCCCCTGGCCTTCCCGATTAGAATTTTCAAGGAAATTGGAAATTGGGAAAACTGCCGTAGTCAGTCCCTGCTCCACCCCTGTTGTCTACTATCACAATGACTGCCATTGTCAGCATTGTGCAGTGATGAAATAATACGGCTGCTATAATGCGAGCCCATGACAATGTTACTATACACGCAGAAAGCGTAACTATTGTAATGTGTTATCAAATGGAATAGAGAAAAAAAGTTCATAATAGTTCGGATTGATCTTCACACTTTTCCCACACATAAAGACTGGTATAGGTTTACTTTTATCAGTGTGGACAGATTGGGGATGTAGCCACTAAGATATATTTACTTCCATTATGGAACCAGTAGATGCGGTACCAAAAGCCATATCAATTGTCAAGGATAACGTACTCAAGTTCATTGACAAATGATTCTGGTAACATTTGGTGGAACACCGAGTGTAATTGTAGCAGAATTGGAAGAGTTGATCATACACCGCATTCACCACTTAATAGAATAGCAGTATTTAGAGCCGATCACTTGAAACCATTACTATGCTGTTATGTCTAGTTCCCTTTTGTTCCTACGATGTGCTGTCTTTGGATAAGAATACATGTATTGACCACATCGATCGTGTATACCCTCCCGAGTTTCAAATCAATGACACTACGGTCTGTTTTTCGTCACCTCCTTTCCTCGTTCTCTACTTGCAACATAACCGACAGGGACGGTATACTACTAAGCTGTACGATAAGCAGGACTATTTCGACCTTCCCATTGTGAAATTTCCCTTTCTTGAAAGTAACATCCCTACATCCTGTTTACATGTCGCAGTTGATTGGGTATTCCAGAGATAGCTCTAAATATTAAAACTGTCATGATAAATGTCAACAGCTGACGGACAAACTAATATAACAGTGTTTCCAAAGATGCTGGTCGATGAGGACGATGGACAAGTGTTACGGTCGCCATTATGATCTCAGAGGGAAATATGCTATCACCTTGTATAAAGGTCGAGGTTTTTTATTATGTCTATAAGTGAGCCGTTTGGAGCTGTTGTTCTCGATCTGAGGAAGTTTCATGATTTGGATTTTACAAAGATTTACATGGCGGTGTCGGCAATGAAGCAGAAGACGCTTACCCTTCTGAAACTCCTGGTCTTATTCTCTTTGTTCCTTTTCAGTTGTCTCCGTGTAAATCTTTATATTGTTAAAATTTTGTGTAACTTTTATCGATTTTGAGTTCGAATTAAGTTTTTGTTGATAATAAGGTATTCATTATCTTATAAAGGTTTGGTCTGACCCAATGCGCGTACATTGAAAGTCAACACACGAGAGTGTAAAATGTTTTGACATAGTATATTTTTGCTATACCTCCGGTTTTATTTAGAGACTTATGCATACTTTGCCCATAAATATCGGTTCCTGTAAATGGAGTCGGACATCCATGGCTAGCGTCACTGTATATCTACAGGTATAGAAAGGGTCATATACTGCTTTATGTCCAGTCAGTTACTTACATCAGAATAGTCTGTGTTTGATCACGGTAATGCAAGTAAAACAGAAAAGGGAAAAAAGACAACTCATTTGATTACGAGCATCTGGTAAAGTGTATTTCCTACATAAGAATATTAACTTTCTTTCTTTCGGTGGTTGGTTTCATTTTTGTGTTGCAAATGTGTGATGTTTGTAGGATATGTCAAATCATGTGCTGTACGGTACCAATTTACTTTCGAGAAGGACATTTAGAAAAGACAACTCACTTCGGTTCCTACTCATTTGTGTCTCCTGTCAATCCCTATGGCGGCTGTGATGTAGTAGCGACCGAAACTTAGCGGGCGTTCAACGATCCTTATGGTTCTAGAAATAGACACATAACCACCCACGACCCTTATCATTGTACCCGTAACCTATATTTATTATCGAGTGTAGGTGTTTCGTACGATTGGAGGCAATCACCTTCCTTTAGATGTGGAAAATTGGTTCTAACGATTACTTTTATTACTGCTGGGAATAGAACTCGCAAACTGAAGTCCAAACTCGACTGTACACAACGTTATAGAACAATAACGGAACAAGGACAGATTGTATTGTCCGGTGGTCACCTCACACACCGACTCGTGCTACTGGTTACCCGTCAGTGATGGCTACTTTGACGGGTGGTTACAAAGCGCGTTAATTTCGGGATAAAAAGGTCAATGGTTATAGGTAATATCAAGTCTGATATATGGTTAAATGTAAATGAGGCTCTGGGTTAATATATCTCTATACAAAATGCGTTCTACATTGACGTCTCAGTATAACGGCAGTTTCGGTGACATTCTAATTACAATTTTGTTTAGTTGTCGTGACATCTGTTTTTTATAGAATATTTCTGGCACTACACAATACAGCCTTCTTTTTTTAAATTTTGATCTGGCTTTTAAGTTTACGTTACGCTTAACGAGTTTGTTTCGGACAATGACATTCGTATGGCCATATATATACCATATAAGCTATAGTATTAGAACGCAATGAAAGCGTTGAAAAAATCTGTCATTTGTATTGCTAAACTATTCGTTGGAATGATTTAGAAGATGATATAAGAAGAAAAAAACAGTTTTACGTATTATTTATTTCTTGAAATTTTTTATTAACTTTTGTTAAGCAATTTGACAAAACTGTATCAAAATAAAAAAGAATCGTCCAGCTATGGGTATTCAGTGGTGTGTGAAATCGGTGGCTATTGATAGTTGACATTCGTCTTTAAACCCTTGCATCAATACTACATATTCCCTTTATCATACTCTCTACCAAAAAGGATACATTTATTATATTACTGTAGTAATCTTTTTTCTTCATTCTTTGATGAAGATGCAGGGAGTGATGCCAACATTATCAAATATATACAAATCTGTTTTATACAACGCACGTTTTATCTTACTACGATGAAAAAGAAAGTGTTTTTAGTTATACACACAACATCACATTAACCATATAAATATCAATACAGTGTGAAAATAATATACTCGGTTGATTAATAATTGGTTTCTGCAAAAATGGTGTTTTTTCCGTGTCAAAAACTATTTTTTTGTCTATGAATGGACAGTGATGAACTCTACGAGACCTGAACTTTGACACAGCTTGAACTCTGATCCAATATGGCCTCATCGCAGACCTATTCCATTGATCAAGTTACTAACCAACCTCCGGTCCCATTTTTTACGTTGTACAAAGCAAATCGGTTAATCAATAAGCAGGGTATACAAATTAGCCTTCCCATAGATAGACCGCAGGCGATACAGGGCAGAATGTCCCGACCACGAGCCATTATTGAACCTGCATATCCCGGTCGACATCAGAATGATTTCTGTTAATTTCCGTATACAAAGGGCGTGAATCTATAAGCGTTTTATTCCCATCGGAAGTCGAGATACCAGCTCCTTTGATATTCAGGCGCGTGATATATACAACACTGAACCATACAAAGCCTGTTGACTAATGAGTGTGTAGTTATCTTAACGTCTCGCTTCCATTGGAGGTTAATCTGCTAGCTGTATTGAAAATTAAGTGAACTTTGCGCTGTTTTCAAAATACAATGATGTGAAAGTAAAGTTGCAAATGGATTATTCATTGAGAGGCTAATGCTTACTCGTACCTAAACACGAAAGTGCAATACGAACGTTCCCTTACTCATGACAGCGTCAATGTCAGTCTATTAGGCCAGCACTACATAAAAACAAAGACAGAGTCACCATATACAAATGGAGAACTCATTTAATACAGGAAAATAGTTGGACATATTAATTTCTGAACCTTATTAAGGTTTTATTTTAAGAACCACAAGAGACTATCAATGGTGATCGATTCAAAGAAATCAATAGGCCCCCAGGGTTTAGGCTACGACTTATTGGCTCTTCGTATTGAATCGAGGATAAAAGTGCATGCAGGTAGGATTACCTATTGGTATTATGGAATACATAGGCATTAATAGGTCACAGCGCAGATCTTTGAGCCATTTCAAAATTTAAAACATAACCTTGGATTGTCTCTTTTGGTACTACAATAAAAATATAGTTGGGGTTAAATCTGACTGTGGACAAACTAACATTGTTCTTAAATACGTCTGTTCTATGTACATGTACTTAGTGAATCACTTTTTTAGTATCAACTGACTCCTGGCACCTGGATCAAGCTACTCATTGTAACTTTTTTAACATAAGATAGGTCAAAGGATACTGGTCACTAACTGTTACTTCTCAATAAAACTAAATAGATCAAAATCAAACAAGTAACTAATGGTTTCTTCTAAATCAAACTAAATACAAATGTAGGTCAAAATCAAGCTAAATAGGTGAAAATGATACAGGTAAATTATGGTTACCTCCAAATCAAACTAAGCAGTTCGAAATGATACAGGTAAATAATGATTACCTCAAAATTAGAATGAATAGGTCAAAAAACATAAGTATTGGGTGAATTACACAAGTTATCACTGTTTCTGTCAAGCGAAACAATTATGGTTAAAAGAAGGCTAAGTGCACAAGATCCCCATGTACTCAAAGGATTCTTTCCAATGCTAAACATTTTCTTAAGAGCAAAATATAATATAAACGTATTCCGTATATATCCTAACTGGTGGTATAGAAATGAGATAATCGAATTCAGTAAATCACCAACACAGGGTTGGCTATGATTCTGAATTAATATACTGCCATAGTATTTTCTAAAATGAATTAGATGATCGTTTTTATACGTCACGATATCGTTAAGACGTTCAGGACAGAAAGGGTAAATATTTGAATAAAGACAGGCAATGAATAGCGGTCGTCACTGCACATGCATAGGCCTCAGTGGACTGCCCGCTTCTTATCAAATATGGCAGTAATGTTGACGTACGGCGGAGGCGGCAGACGATGTTCAATAGGACGCGAGAGACATGGGGCATGGTAACAATATAGTCTTATATAAATACATTACATACGAAGGGTGTGTTGGAATGATTTCAGTAATGTCTTGGTTGTGTATCCTGGTATCGTGATCTGTCCCTGCACAGTGTATTAGCTTTGCTGTCTGTTAAGAACCACCTGCTGGCTATGTAAGTTATTTAAGATACCGTATTACGTCATGTTCACCTCTATGTTGTGTTCTTAGGATCCATATACGTTCCAATAATTTGATTTTTTTTTGTTTAATCGACAAAAAGTACACTTGAAATATTTTTGATGATCTCGGACCTTTTTTTCTCCTCGTCGTCCTGCATTATCTACATTTTGAATGTTTTGCTATTTTCCCCTACCTATGTCAGCCTGATTTGACCTCGTGGTTTGTATCCTACTATCAGTTGAACTCCTGTCTCTTCCTGTAGATTGCACTGTTCGTATGATGTGTTTTTTTCACCCAACAGGTTCCGTACTCAAACTCAAGATGATAAAAGTGACCCATAGTTTTGGCTCAAAGTCACAGCGACCAAAATTTCTTACTCCTTCAAACGACTTCTTCTGACGAACCCTAACTACCGCTAGTTATGAGACTGGGTATGTACCTTCCTTGAACAGAGGGCTTATTTATTTCTCTAACTTCATATCTTTTTTTTTTTTTTTTTTTTTTTTTTT
>NW_018407338.1:207808-225232 GCF_002113885.1 Mizuhopecten yessoensis
TAACTTCATATTTTTTTTTTTTTTTTTTTGTTATCTTTTTGTGTGTGTTTTACGATATGTACTTTAAAATACCAATTGATATTTTTCCTGCTTTTACAAATCTCTATCTGCTGTTATACTAATTCTCTGTTTTATCATAATATATTATATTATATTATATTTTATTATATTTTAATTTATATTTCTTAACTTTAAAGTCTTAACTTTAAAGTCTTAACTTTCAATTATCTTTTCAACCATGTATTTCCAAAAAGGTATGTGTACGTGTATATCTCTAACTGAATCCACTTTCTACGTTGTGGCTGAGATGTAATGCACCTTACTAATGACCAATGACGTCTGGTGTAGAGCAGAACGGTATATACAACTCTGAACTATTATCTTTTACCGATGCTCTAGAAGATTCCAAAAACTTCAGAACGTAAGTTCCAGAGATATACCAGCAACCCTAACTATACCACGGACTTAAAGTGATTAAACCTATAGAATTTATTACAGAAATATATTATATGTACATGTATAGCATGTTTATTTATTTTACTTTGATTTTAGCTCCTTACTTATTTGATATACTGACATGTTTACGTTAATGAACAGTTGTGGTTTCTACCGGATTGCACGTTGACTCGACAGTTCAGTTCGATTTTAACGTAGGAGTCATTATACTATGGAGCTTGGCTAATGTAAGTGACGCTAAGACAAATTAACAGTCAGTATACGAATGATACAAGTCAATATAAAAGTCAATATAACAGGTATCACTGCGCGGAGCTGAGACAATGTGACAGACAATATAGTATGGAGCTAGGAAAAGCATCGAACGCCAAGTTTTAAATTGATGATCTTCCCTTTTATTACTCTTATGTATACAAACTTGTCTCCCCTTTTATTACTCTTATGTATACAACTTGTCTGCCCTTATATTACTCTTATGTATACAACTTGTCCTCCCTTTTATTACTCTTATGTATACACCTTGTCTCCCCTTTTATTACTCTTATGTATACAAACTTGTCTCCCCTTTTATTACTCTGATGTATACAACTTGTCTGCCCTTTTATTACTCTTATGTATACAACTTGTCTGCCCTTATATTACTCTTATGTATACAACTTGTCTTCCCTTTTATTACTCTTATGTATACAACTTGTCTTCCCTTTTAATACTCTTATGAAGTTATGTATACAACTTGTCTCCCCTTTTATTACTCTTATGTATACAATTTGTCTCCCCTTTTATTACTCCTATGTATACAACTTCATACCCCTTCTGAATCGTAATTTTCAAGGATAATCTACCAATCTACCAGGTCTGTATCACCGTTTCTAAGGATAACTGTCCAACATACCCGGTCTGTATCACCGTTTGTAAGGATTACTGTCCATTATATCCGGTCTGTATCACCGTTTGTAAGGATTACTGTCCTTTATATCCGGTCTGTATCACCGTTTGTAAGGATTACTGTCCAACATACCCGGTCTGTATCGCCGTTTGTAAGGATTACTGTCCATTATATCCGGTCTGTATAACCGGTTGTAAGGATTACTGTCCAACATATCCGGTCTGTATAACCGTTTGTAAGGATAACTGTCCATTATACCCGGTCTGTATCACCGGTTGTAAGGATAACTGTCCAACATACCCGGTCGGTATCACCGTTTGTAAGGATTACTGTCCATTATACCCGGTCTGTATCACCGTTTGTAAGGATAACTGTCCAACATACCCGGTCTGTATCACCGTTTGTAAGGATTACTGTCCATTATACCCGGTCTGTATCACCGTTTGTAAGGATTACTGTCCAACATACCCGGTCTGTATCACCGTTTGTAAGGATAACTGTCCATTATACCCGGTCTGTATCACCGTTTGTAAGGATTACTGTCCATTATACCCGGTCTGTATCACCGTTTGTAAGGATTACTGTCCAACATACCCGGTCTGTATCACCGTTTGTAAGGATAACTGTCCATTATACCCGATCTGTATCACCGTTTGTAAGGATTACTGTCCATTATACCCGGTCGGTATCACCGTTTGTAAGGATTACTGTCCATTATACCCGGTCTGTATCACCGGTTGCAAGGATAACTGTCCATTATACCCGATCTGTATCACCGGTTGTAAGGATAACTGTCCAACATACCCGGTCTGTATCACCGTTTGTAAGGATAACTGTCCAACATACCCGGTCTGTATAACCAGTTGTAAGGATAACTGTCCAACATACCCGGTCTGTATCACCGTTTATAAGGATGCTTGTCCAATTTACCCGTTATGAGCCAGATATTCCATTATCATATTTGGTATATGCAGTAACCTTAATTTCGTTTCGGATATAACTGTTACTCAGTTTGTTTCGTCTTTATTATTTGTTCATAACATCCCGCAAATTAAGAGATGGTTTTTTTTTTTTTTTTTAGATGATTTATCAAAGTCATTGTCATGTTAAAAGACGGTCACTCGAAATTGTGATTATAATAATTGATTTTTTATGTTTGAAACACTGCAGGCTATTTTCATTGAAATCTATACCGAACTACATACTCTATATATATTGGAATGTGTGCATAATTCCTCATGCATACATACCTCCTATATGCGAGCGGCCGCGGTGGCCAAATGGTTAAGGCGTCCGACATTCTGCTACCGCTAGCAGCACTACACCACTCGCGGGTTCGAGACCTACGTTGGTCGGTGGTTTTTCTCCGGGAACTCCGGCTTTCCTTCACCACTAAAACCTGGCACCTCCTTAAAGACCATAGCTGTTAATAGGACGTAAAACACATTTTTCCTTTTTTAAATCTATGTGCGAAACACTGTCAAGCGAATACTTAAATCAGTAATTTGTTACTTCCCTGCAGGTAGGGCGTAAGAATTGTACCTGCATGATCGTAAGACGCGACTAAATTTGGAATCTTTTCATTTCTCTTCTTTCTAAACATCGTTCTTCTTCCTAATGACTCTCATGACAATGCCTGACTTTTGCCCTGCAATTAAACATTCGCCCCTGTGAGGAAGGCTTTTGGTTCTGTCCCCTGGCCGAAACATACCAGAGTATGTAAAAAAAGGTAGTTTCTACTTCTGCTTAATGTGACCGGATCGGTTGTCCTGCTTGGTGTCTTCGGCAGTATGTGTCAGTGAGGTAGCACTATAAAGTTGGCATCAGTTCCGCGCTATCACAAGGAGACTAACACGAACATATCGCATCCTCCCAAAACACACACGCATACACTACACGCATGCATCTTGCACACAGAGGAGGCCGTCTTTAAATGACCATAGCTGTTGTAGGACTTTAAACAATACAAAACCAACCTAAATCAAACCAGTAATTTGCAACACAGATTTAGTCACATGTAACCAGAGACTGTAGCAATCAAAATCTGGGATATAACACCATGACTGTATGTGTATGATAGACTATAGTATCACTATAGTTATTGTCGAAAGTCATTGATCAAAATTTGAATTAAGTTCGATCTGACGATTTTATGATTCTGTTAAATAAATATGAGCACGCGTTCTCTCAATTTTTTTTTGCATTTGTTTGTACAAAAAAAATATCAATAAAAACAATTAGCAAGATGATGTTAACTTGAGATTGATTCGTGACTGTCCAATGTCTACTTTCGCTTCATACACTGTAATTGTTCTGAACAAAATGGGATCACGAGTTTTGTCGTGAAAAGTGATCCCTCGTTATGTTGTTACAGTGGTTTCTTTTTATACTGTAGCAGTGGTCCCTCCTTATACTGTAACAGTGGTACCTCCTTATACTGTAACAGTGGTCCCTCCTTATAATGTAGCAGTGGTCCCTCCTTATACTGTAACAGTGGTCCCTCGTTATACTGTAACAGTGGTCCCTCGTTCCCTCGTTATACTGTTACAGTGGTCACTTATTATTCTGTAACAGTGGTCCCTCCTTATACTGTAACAGTAGTCCCCCGTTACACTGATGCAGTGGTCCCTCGTTATACTGTAACAGTGGTCCCTCGTTGTACTGTCGCAGTGGTCCCTCGTTGTACTGTTACATTTTCCCCTCTTTATACTGTTACAGTGGTCACTTATTATGGTGTAACAGTGGTCCCTCCTTATACTGTAACAGTGGGACCTCCTTATACTGTAACAGTGGTCCCTCGTTATAGTGTAATAGTGGTCCCTCGTTATCCTGTAACAGTGGTCCCTCGTTATACTGTTACAGTGGGCCCTTATTATGCTGTAACAGTGGTCCCTCCTTATACTGTAACAGTAGTCCCCCGTTACACTGATGCAGTGGTCCCTCGTTATACTGTAACAGTAGTCCCTCGATATACTGTTACAGTGGTCACTTATTATGCTGTAACAGTGGACCCTCCTTATACTGTAGCAGTGGTCCCTCCTGATATTGTAGCAGTGGTCCCTCGTAGTACTGTTACATTGTCCCCTCGTTATACTGTAACATCTGGCCCTCGTTATACTGTTACAATGGAACATCTTTATACTGTAACAGTAGTCACTCCTTATACTGTAACAGTGGTCCCTCGTTGTACTGTCGCAGTGGTCCCTCGTTGTACTGTTACATTTTCCCCTCTTTATACTGTTACAGTGGTCACTTATTATGCTCTAACAGTGGTCCCTCCTTATACTGTAACAGTAGTCCCCCGTTACACTGATGCAGTGGTCCCTCGTTATACTGTAACAGTAGTCCCTCGATATACTGTTACAGTGGTCACTTATTATGCTCTAACAGTGGTCCCTCCTTATACTGTAACAGTGGTCCCTCCTTATACTGTAACAGTAGTCCCCCGTTACACTGATGCAGTGGTCCCTCGTTATACTGTAACAGTGGTCCCTCGTTCCCTCGTTATACTGTTACAGTGGTCACTTATTATGCTCTAACAGTGGTCCCTCCTTATACTGTAACAGTAGTCCCCCGTTACACTGAACCAGTGGTCCCTCGTTATACTGTAACAGTAGTACCTCGTTATACTGTTACAGTGGTCACTTATTATGGTGTAACAGTGGTCCCTCCTTATACTGTAACAGTAGTCCCCCGTTACACTGAACCAGTGGTCCCTCGTTATACTGTAACAGTAGTCCCTCGATATACTGTTACAGTGGTCACTTATTATGCTGTAACAGTGGACCCTCCTTATACTGTAGCAGTGGTCCCTCCTGATATTGTAGCAGTGGTCCCTCGTAGTACTGTTACATTGTCCCCTCGTTATACTGTTACAGTGCTCACTTATTATGCTGTAACAGTGGTCCCTCGTTATACTGTAGCAGGGGTCCCTCCTTATACTGTAGCAGTGGTCCCTCCTGATATTGTAGCAGTGGTCCCTCGTAGTACTGTTACATTGTCCCCTCGTTATACTGTAACATCGGTCCCTCGTTATACTGTTACAATGGTACATCTTTATACTGTAACAGTAGTCCCTCCTTATACTGTAACAGTGGTCCCTCGTTGTACTGTAGCAGTGGTCCCTCGTTGTACTGTTACATTGTCCCCTCGTTATACTGTAACATCGGTCCCTCGTTATACTGTTACAATGGTACATCTTTATACTGAACCAGTGGTCCCTCGTTATACTGTAGCAGAGGTCCCTCCTTATACTGTAGCAGTGGTCCCTCCTGATATTGTAGCAGTGGTCCCTCGTAGTACTGTTACATTGTCCCCTCGTTATACTGTTACAGTGGTCACTTATTATGCTGTAACAGTGGTCCCTCGTTGTACTGTTACATTTTCCCCTCGTTATACTGTTTCAGTGGTCACTTATTATGCTGTAACGGAGGTCCCTCGTTATACTGTAGCAGTGGTCCCTTGTTATACTGTAACAGTGGCCCCTCGTTATACTGTTACAGTGGTTCCTCGTTTTACTGTAACAGTGGTTCCTCGTTATACTGTTACAGTTGTCACTTATTATGCTGTAACACTGGTCCCTCCTTATACTGTAACATTGGTCCCTCGTTATACTGTTACAGTGGTCACTTATTATGCTGTAACGGTGGTCCCTCGTTATACTGTAACAATGGTCCCTCGTTGTACTGTTACATTGGTCACTTATTATACTGTAACAAGGGTCCCTCCTTATACTGTAACAGTGGTCCCTCGTTGTACTGTTACATTGTCCCCTCGTTATACTGTACCATCGGTCCCTCGTTATACTGTTACAATGGTACATCTTTATACTGAACCAGTGGTCCCTCGTTATGCTGTAACAGCAGTCCCTTATTATGCTGTAACAGTGGTTCCTCGTTATACTGTAACAGTGGTTCCTCGTTTTACTGTAACAGTGGTTCCTCGTTATACTGTTACAGTGGTCCCTCGTTATACTGTTACAGTGGTCCCTTATTATGCTGTAACAGTGGTCCCTCGTTATACTGTAACAGTGGTCCCTCGTTATACTGTTACAGTGGTCCCTCGTTATAATGTTATAGTGGCCATCGTTATAATATAACAGTAGCCCCTCGTTATACTGTAACAGTGGTCCCTCGTTATACTGTAACAGTGGTCCCTCGTTGTACTGTTACATTGTCCCCTCGTTATACTGTAACAGTGGTCCCTCGTTATACTGTTACAGTGGTCCCTCGTTATAATGTAACAGTAGCCCTTCGTTATACTCTAACAGTGGCCCCTCGTTATACTGTAACAGTGGTCCCTCGTTATACTGTTACAGTGGTCCCTTATTATGCTGTTACAGCAGTCCCTTATTATGCTGTAACAGTGGTCCCTTGTTATACTGTAACAGTGGCCCCTCGTTATACTGTTACAGTGGTCCCTCGTTATAATGTAACAGTGGCCCTCGTTATAATGTAACAGTAGCCCCTCGTTATACTGTAACAGTGGTCCCTGGTTATACTGTAACAGTGGTCCCTCGTTATAGTGTAATAGTGGTCCCTCGTTATACTGTAACAGTGGTCCCTCGCTATACTGTAATATGATGTTTAGCTGTCCCTCGTGTTACAGTAATACTCTCTTTCTTCATACGAAATATGATCATGACAAGGAAATGATGATTTTGATTGATAAGCCTTAAAGCAGTCTGAGACGACGAGTACGACACCACACCTTCGGATGGCAGCCTCTGTATCGTTTGTCTTAATAAGACAAGGTGACGCAGGTATAGTCAACGATTTTATGGCAAATCGAAATTATGTTCCGCTGATTGCAACAAAAATAGATATGGATTGCTGTTTTACGAGCACTTCTATCATTGTACATGTAATTCTATGGGTTAACGTGTTGAAGGACGGTCTTTACAGAGATCGCTCGTCTAATACTGTTATGAATTATGGCCATACACGGGCTTACGTGTCCGGAGGTTTTAAATATAGCTGGAGGTTGTTTTTTTCTTGTCTGATCAGATATTTATTTTGTACATTTGTCTAGAAGATAAGCACATATAAAACAGAAAAGAAATATGTGAAATCGTTACAGATCGTTAATAAAGCTTTATTTCAGTGGCAGGGCTATTTATTCTCGGATTTCCTTTTCCGTTGAATCATAATTTCAGTTAGGGCTGAGCCAAAGTATCACAGATATAATAGGTATTAAAAAGCAAAACGTATTCAAAATTACATTTCCTTTTTACATGTTTACTTTAATTTTCATATTTGTTAAACACTGTTTATAATTTTCCTATGGAGGATCATTGCCTTCCTTACCTAGAATACAGGGCTTTGAACGTATTTTGTGCGAAAGCTGATGGATTGGCGTGTTTAGACGTAGTAACGTAGTGTAGGTGATAGCAGGTCGGGGTGACTGTGTATCCGGCCTAGTATAGGTCACAACTCTCACTAGGGGTCGACCATTACACACAAATATTACATGATTACTGCTGTATTTGTGGATTGTCCGGTCACTATTACCTGTGGAATATTCAGTTATGTAGTAAATTACCATAAACATTACAGGCCGAGATAACATTGATATGCAACTTCTATTTTACGACAGTTTTATGAATGAAAACATGTTGAATAAAACATTTTTTATCGAAATGAATAAAACAAAACCGAACTTTTACAGATCTATAAACGGTAGTCTATAGGTAACAGAACACTCTAGTCACGTGACAATCGACTGCATGCTAGTGATGGTTTATGCAAAGCTGGCATGCCTGTGTTTGGTTTCCAGTTTCGTAAATAATTGTCTATTGCCAAAAATAACAAAAACAAAAACAACAATTTCTCCGGAAATTAAGCAGGCATGTGGTCTTACACCACTGTTACCAAAAATGGGTCCGTGTGAAACGCCGTTTCCAGCGTAATTTGTTGATATTAAATATTGTAAATATGATTAAATAGTCCAAATATTCTTTCTCACGTATTCTGAAATGCGAAATATATGGTGAGGAATAATAATGTATTGTTTCGTCAATCATACTGACAAATTGTTGCATATTGTACCAGCTGACTTTGCATCACAGACGTATCATGACCTGAAATGTTACAACTTCCAGTTCACAGCTATCTCCATCCGTGACTGCTGCACTGGTTCACAGCCATCTCCATTAATTACTGTGTAGTTCATACCCGTCTCCATTAGTAACTGTGTGTAGTTCATACCTGTCTCCATTGATAACTGTCTGTAGTTCTTAACTGTCTTCATTAGTAACTGTGTAGTTCATACCCGTCTCCATTGGTAACTGTGTGAGGTCCATACCTGTCTCCATTTGTAACTGTCTGTAGTTCTTAACTGTCTTCATTAGTAACTGTACATATGTATAGTTTATTTCCGTCTCTATTGGTAACTGTTTGCAATTCACACCCGTCTCCATTGGTACCTGTCTCTAGCTCACACTCGTCTCCATTAACCATTGTAACTGTATATAATTTGTAGCCATTTTACCGTTAACTGCCACAGCCCACATCAATATCCAACATCGCTTGTTCGTAGTGTTCATCATGTCGCCAACGAGTGTTTTTATTTTTTATTTTAATTACATAAATGTTTTTTGTTGCTGTCTTTGTAGATACCTTAGTTGTCCCGACTCCATCAAAAACGGCTTCATGTTTGAGAGACAACCCCTTTGCCTCCCAGATGATGCATCTCCTCCGGGAAACAATTTCCTCCTATACGCAGGACCGGAAACTAGCCATGGAGAATCAGAAATTGATTCGCCGCATTGGCAAACGGGGCCGGGGCCGCTGCCAATTCAACAACCCTGGCGGCATATGCGTTACAAAATCAGGTAAACCCCTTAGATTCTCCTTTTTTTCAATTTTAATAACCATACAATATTTCGAATAATATACATTGCGACGCACTGTTTTAATAGTTCCTTCACCTTAACATTATTTGGTCTCATATAGAATTATCTAGAAATTCAGGATTATTGGTTTTTCACTTACTGTTTATTAAATATATTTAACGTAATAAGGGTATGATTTCGCATTAATTGAGAGGCTCATAAAAACTAGATGAATACAAAATAATTCCGTATATCGATACAAATATAAGTGCTTTAGAAATAGAACGTGTTAAAATCATTGAAATCATTGAGTTGAAACATTTATAGCAGTACATTTGTTCCTGATCTCAATAACAGGCGGAGTACCGGTGATGAGATTGTACAAGTCACGTGACTATCAGTATAACGAGATTACGGGGCGGGTAAACTGATCTGACGGAATTGTGTCTGCTGATGTGTCCAAGGGTCAAAGGGCAGGGATGGGGCTCAAAAGGAGGCTTCATGATAATATATTGAAATATTTGAAAAGAGAGGGAAAGAAAATAGCCAAAGGGGAATTGTGTACCGTCATACAAATGGAACCAAATCACAAGAAGCATAATATAAGCTCGTATGCAGTAAGATTACTGGATTGTGATAGTAGTCCATAATTAAAAACATCGATTTTCTATGACTACATGCGGTAATGTGATAAATGTTTATAATGGAAGTGAATCAGGAAGCCCCCTATGACCATCCAACATGGCTGTAGACTTGTTAATTCCGTCGTACCGGTAAGCTATAGGGTTATTGAAGGTGGTCTTATCCCCAGGGAAATGCTTTCTTTTACAGGCGATATCGTCATAGCTGATACTGACAATCACCGGATACAGGTTTTCACAAGTGAAGGAATCTTTAAATCAAATTTCGGGACCCGCGGATGCAAAGTGGACCAGATCAATTTTCCTATGTGTGTTGCCATGACAACAGACGGACATGTGGCCTTAACAGACAGTGTAAACGCATGCGTGAAGATATTTTCTCTCCAGGGTCAGCTAGTGCAGATGATTGGGGACAACGAGATTTTCGATATCCCGTATGGCCTTGATATTTCTAAGGATGGCGACCTCGCCGTTACAGACATCTGTAAACACTGTGTGACGGTATTCCGGAAGGATGGATCCGTCATTCACGGGTTTGGAGAGTACGGAAATGATCACTATGAGTTCGATTATCCGTATTTCGTGTGCTTCGACAAAGACAAACACATCATCGTATCTGATTCCGGGAACAGCTGCATCAAAATATTCTCGTTCGAAGGAAGAGGTTTAAGAACTTTTAAACAAAATGATTTTAAACTCATGAATGAAAGTTTTGTGTCATTACAGGGAATGTGTGTGGACGCGGATGGAAACATCCTTGTGATATGTAATTCGACTGTGTATCTGCTAGCGCGGAACGGGCGGTTATGGGAGGTCCTGACGTCAAAGGACGGGCTGACCAATCCTAGGTGTTTGGCGTTTGCAGCCCCCGGACGATTAGTCCTGACAAACTACGACACGGATAAAAAGCACGAGATTTGCATCTATAAATACCACTATGATGATTACAAGTCGGTCAACTCAGTGCAGTTCTATGCAATTAATGTTTGAAGAATATTTTTCTCATTGTGTTCTTACCATGGTTACGGGAGAGAGAGAGCCAGTGTGTTGGCGAATGTCTTCCAATGACGCGCGGTATCACTGGCCCCTATACCGGAAGTGCATGCTGGTAAAGTCATCCACGGGATATCAAAGGATCAATTTAAGTTATATGGACATAATCACAATGATGTTCTAAATAAACTGTACTGATCCTTGTTGTGTCAATTTGCATGAGTGTGCAACTTTGGTGCAAAGTTATATGTTTTGTATCTCACAATCTACTGCTAAAACAGTTTTTGCCATTTCATGTGCACAGAAGTGATGCTTTCATTGAAGCAGGTAGAACCAATGTTGCTTTTTAACTTTGTAATACGATGGACAAGCGCATCCATGACAGATTTACTTCCGGTATACGGCCCAGTGAAATTATCGCTGTTCGTTTTACCCCAATTTAAAAATGGACTCAATAACTCTACCGATCAGACAAGTCCACTTTTAATAATAGGGGGTTAGAATGGTTATGTCAATCAAACAAAAACACATTTGATACACTTGGACTTACGACACATGTGCACGCGCTTTTGAACGGGAGTGGTACGCCGTGGCTTACTATGCATTCAGTGATACAATGCATGTAGCTAGTAATTTGCATGTAGCTAGAAAGGTAGTCGAGGGCGTGAGTGTGCGAATGTTTGGTGAGCATTTCAATCGATAAGCTAAATATCTATCTGTTCATACTAAGATATTTCACCATAAATAAGATACAAAGTTACCATACCATTACAAGGTATTCTTTGAGCGGTCAATATTTCATTCAAACCACCATAAAACTCTAGTTGATAAGAACCCGTACCCTCCCCTTATTATTTACAATACATCGAACCCTTATTCTGATGAAACATAATAGACTCGTTCTGTTTCTTGCTAACTTTTTTATCATTCCTGATTATTTATTTAATATACAATATGCAATACTGTGTTACTTATTCCTAAAATTAAAAAACCCCAACGAAAATAGCCTATCTTAAAGAACAACGTTTGATATGAAATTCCTTCATAAACATTACGATTATTTATTTTTTCATTTAAAGTAACAAAAAATACTTTTTTAGAACAGCAATCTTTACATAATACTATCCCAATTATTTTACGGAACGAACGTTCATCTTCAAGGACACAATGGACAAAACACCCATCTACAAGGTCCATACTCATCTCTCCAAACAAACACACAATGGACCAGACATTCATTTTCAAGGTCCATATTCTACTCTCCAAAGAAACACACAATGGACCAGACATTCATCTTCAAGATCCATATTCTACTCTCCAAACAAACACACAATATACCAGACATTCATACTCATCTTTCCAAACAAACACATAATGGACCAGACATTCATCTACAAGGTCCATATTTTACTCTTCGACAAACACACAATGGACCAGGCATTCATCTACAAGGTCCATACTCTACTCTCCAAACAAACACACAATAAACCAGACATTCATCTACCAAGTCCCTATTCAACTCTCCAAACAAACAAACAATGAACCAGACATTCATCTACAAGGCCCATATTTTACTCTCCAAACAAACAGGCAATGGACCAGACATTCATCTTCAAGGTCCATAATCTTCTCTCCAAACAAACGCACAATGGACCAGACATTCATCTATAAAGTCCCTATTCAACTCTCCAAACAAACAAACAATGAACCAGACTTTCATCTACAAGGCCCATATTTTACTCTCCAAACAAACAGGCAATGGACCAGACATTCATCTTCAAGGTCCAAATTCTACTCTCCAAACAGACACAAAATGGACCAGACATGCATCTACCAAGTCCCTATTCAACTCTCCAAACAAACAAACAATGAACCAGACATTCATCTACAAGGCCCATATTTTACTCTCCAAACAAACAGGCAATGGACCAGACATTCATGTTCAAGGTCAATAATCTTCTCTCCAAACAAACGCACAATGTACCAGACATTCATCTACCAAGTCCCTATTCAACTCTCCAAACAAACAAACAACGAACCAGACATTCATCTACAAGGCCCATATTCTACTCTCCAAACAAACACACAATGGACCAGACATTCATCAAAAAGGCCCATATTCTACTCTCCAAACAAACACACAATGGACCAGACCTTCATCTACAAGGCCCATATTCTACTCTCCAAACAAACACACAATGGGCTAAACATTCTTCTACAATGTCCCTATGACAAACACGTGACTCTATTTAACATCACTTAACGTACATATTTAGTGGTTAATATCTAGCTGTTATCTATATATATCTCTAGTGCTATATCATGTTTTATCGAACTTCGAAATTGTCACCGTGCCTCGAAAATATTCTTTCGCCAATATAAATCACTTGATTAACACTTACAAATATGGACCGAATTGATGACAGATGATTTTAATTATAACTATATTTAATGAAATCTAGTAATGAAATAAAAAGAACACGTTTCAGTGCAATTCTAGTCTACAAAGGTTATCACACGAACGCGAAAGAGTAATTACTGAAGAAACAAAATGTGAGAATGTGAACCTATAGAATTACTCCATTCCACCACGCTGTTGTTTTGTCTTACGAATTGTCGGGGAATAAAAAAACCAGTTCTCAATGGCACAAACAATAACGTATGATAACTGTGCGAACGAAGGAAGTCGAAAAGTATCGATTGACGGGCTTTTTGTACTCCATGACGTCAATGTGTAGGCGTAAAAGGCTCTGCCAATCAGCATTGCTGTATCAACGTAGTGTTCGGTTTCAAATCAGATCAAGACAAGCAGCGTGGGCGAGACTTTATGGTAATAGGACTGTAGTGTTCTCCGATGAAACATTATCTATACCCTCTGTTTACAGTTATAACGAATGTTTGGATAAATTCAAAATTTTATCGTGAAATAATCCTCCAGAGATTTTGAGCGATAAAGTATTTGTTATCTATCTTTAATAACACTTTTGTACACCAGTAGTGGTAGGGAGTTTTGCCTTCGAAGCTTGTGTCATGTGTAACCTCGATCAATACAAGCGTTCGTTCTAAGCAAATGGAGAACCCGTAGTCACAATTTTCTATTTGTGATCGAAATGTATTTCCTTATCGATCGATCTATGCAATAAAGAAACACAGCATATGTCACATAAACAAATCCACAGATAAATAATAATGAACCATCCGATGAATTATTTACAAGCTTTATTAGTACACTGTTTCCAGTCGTCAGTCATGTGTGACAGGTCACAACAATGACACGGCTTATCCCTGACCAACCAACAGCACCTCAACTAGTACCTCTACAGTAACTAACGCCACCTCCTTCACTAGAACTACAATCTACCTCTGTCACAACAAACACCATCTCCATCATCAACAACCAATACAACTTCCGTCACCACAACAACCAACACTACTTCTGTCACCACAACAACCAACACTACTTCTGTCACCACAGCAACCAACACTACTTCTGTCACCACAGCAACCAACACTACTTCTGTCACCACAGCAACCAACACTACTTCTGTCACCACAGCAACTAACCCCACTTCTGTCACCACAGCAACCGACACCAATTTTGTCCCCACAGCAGCCAACCCACCTCCGTTACCACAATAACCAACACCATATCCTGTCCCCACAACCGCCACCGCCCCTTCTGGCATCATTGTTACAAACATCACCTGCATCCACCAATAAACTATTCCACTTCCGTCATCACAGTACAAAATATCTGTTACCACAGAAACAAGCAATGCATTTATAACTACAGAAACCAACACCACCTTTGTAACTACAGAAACCAACAACGCATTTGTAACTACAGAAACCAACACCACCTTTGTAACTACAGAAATCAACAATGCATTTATAACTACAGAAACCAACACCACCTTTGTAACTACAGAAATCAACAACGCATTTATAACTACAGAAACCACCACCTTTGTAACTACAGAAATCAACAACGCATTTGTAACTACAGAAACCAACACCACCTTTGTAACTACAGAAATCAACAACGCATTTATGACTACAGAAACCACCACCTTTGTAACTACAGAAATCATCAACGCATTTGTAACTACAGAAACAACACCACCTATGTAACTACAGAAATCAACAATGCATTTATAACTACAGAAACCAACACCCCCTTTGTAACTACAGAAATCAACAACGCATTTATAACTACAGAAACCACCACAGTTGTAACTACAGAAATCAACAACGCATTTGTAACTACAGAAACAACACCACCTATGTAACTACAGAAATCAACAATGCATTTATAACTACAGAAACCAACACCCCCTTTGTAACTACAGAAATCAACAACGCATTTGTAACTACAGAAACCAACACCACCTTTATAACTACAGAAACCAACAATACATTTGTACCTCCAGAAACCAACAATACATTTGTACCTAAAGAAACCAACAATACATTTGTACCTACAGAAACCACCAATACATTTGTACCTACAGAAACCAACAATACATATGTAACTTCAGAAACAAACACCACCTTTATAACTACAGAAACCAACAATACATTTGTATCTACTGAAACCAACACCACCTTTATAACTACAGAAACCAACAATACATTTGTACCTCCAGAAACCAACAATACATTTGTACCTACAGAAACCACCAATACATTTGTACCTACAGAAACCAACAATACATTTGTACCTCCAGAAACCAACAATACATTTGTACCTAAAGAAACCAACAATACATTTGTACCTACAGAAACCACCAATACATTTGTACCTACAGAAACCAACAATACATATGTAACTTCAGAAACAAACACCACCTTTATAACTACAGAAACCAACAATACATTTGTAACTACTGAAACCAACACCACCTTTATAACTACAGAAACCAACAATGCATTTGTACCTACAGAAACCAACAATACATTTATAACCACAGAAACCAACAATACATTTGTAACTACAGAAACCAACACCACCTCCCCACCAGAATCACCCACTCCACCTTCATCATCCAACAATACAGTTACTATAGCTATCCATATCGATTGCTAATCATCTGCAGTTAAGTTGTTTCATGTCTATACTCTAACAAACTGACAAATTTCTTATCCTAAATTATAAGTCTAAAGTCGATGTAAGGAAGGATATGTACACACGGAGTCTCGGTGAATTGCACTCACGCTAGAGCTAGCTTTGTAGACGATGAATTGTATTACGCGCTCAAGAGACGTACTGCTTGCAACGTATGCAGCTTATCATAGCATATGACGTCTTTTATTACGTGTGAGCGAGTGTGTGGTATTATGGTATTTTACAATAGTGTTTTGAAACTAGCAATAAAAGTGTGAAATGTGTGTAGCTTGTATGGGGATAAAAATACCCGTGTGATATAAGGCCTTCTGGAAGGCTTAAGTCATGAAAGTGATATATCGTCAATTTACGAAGTTCAAAGTATTCTTAGATGAATGACTGGACGATTCCCGGTTACCTACATTGCTCCGTGATCAAAAGGGTGTGCACTTTCAATGAAGCCTATACATATGTCAATATTCCTGGCAGTGGTACATATACGAAAAATATTAGTAATTTCGTATTTTCTTAGTAGCGCCGTAGAAGAAGTCCTATAAAATGGAAACTATTAAACGTCTTTCATGGACGACTCTACAACAGGTAAAATAAATAAATTCTGGTTACTCAAAGCTTTAATTCCTGATACCATTTATTTACTTTCATTCCTGTTTAACATATATGAACCAATTATAATCTGAAAGTGTTTGACCAAATACAGACACATCCATAATGATAACACTGCCAGGAATACCAACACAACGAATACAAGTAATCTTTCAAAATAAGACTCAAGAAATACCTTATTTTGTATATGTCATAACATGGTCCCTAGGGTAAAATAGGTCAAACTCAATATGGTGTATAATGTCTTAACTTGATATTTGAGTAGCAGAACATGCCGCATATTATTTGAGATTTTTTACAAATTTATTTTCTTGTATTTTTTTCATTTTTCAGGCAAGTAACTAAACAACTATCTTTCAAATGTAAAGAAATATAAACAATTTTCCCTTCCTGGATTGTTATATCTGCTAGGTGGTATTACGTCCTGTGTATCCTAGGAGGTAATATTATACATTCCCTACACAAATAACGGTAATCATCATGTCGCTTAGAGTTAATGTCGAACACAATTACAACGTACAAGTCTGAGAGCTCATTCAAACTCTTGGACAGGAAATTGAGTCTGTGGCAGGGGCTGCCTCCATTTCAGACGGTTGGGTCGCTGTCAGAGGGTTGGGTCGCTGTCAGGGGGTTGGGTCGCTGTCAGAGGAGTTCACTCTTACTAACGTGTCAGGGACTGAGTACAGGGACTGAGTATATGTCAGACGGTTGGGTCGATGTCAGAGGATGTGACTCTTACTAAAGGAATTGACTCCGTGTCAGGGACTGAGTATATGTCAGTGGGTCGAGTCTCTATCAGAGGAGTTGACTCTTATTAAAGGAATTGACTCCGTGTCAAGGACTGAGTACAGGGACTGAGTATATGTCAGAGGGTCGAGTCTCTATCAGA
>NW_018407338.1:225825-227940 GCF_002113885.1 Mizuhopecten yessoensis
GGGTCGAGTCTCTATCAGAGGAGTTGACTCTTATTAAAGGAATTGACTCCGTGTCAAGGACTGAGTACAGGGACTGAGTATATGTCAGAGGGTCGAGTCTCTATCAGAGGAGTTGACTCTTATTAAAGGAATTGACTCCTTGTCAAGGACTGAGTCTATGTCAGAGAGTTGAGTCTCTGTCATAGGATCCGGAGTTGACTCTTACTCAAGGAATTGACTCCGTGTCAGGGCTGGCTCGTTGTCACACGGTTGAGTCGCTGTCAGAGGGGTTGAATCTTTGTCAGGAGGACGACTGTTTGTCAGGAGGCGACCTTTTGTCAGAGGCTTAATATAATTATTGCTTAATACATTCTTTCAGACAATCAGTATATTGTATTTTAGGTAGTTTATTCATGGTCGTTTAACTATGAAGTCCAGTGCCAGCAAGCCCAATACTATGACATACACGATATCATCGAATATCTTATCGTCTTAGCGAATAGTGTTGATTGTTGTTGCTACGGTGACTCCAGAAGGTCTCATAGAAACAGCAGTTCTATAAACCAGACAATAGATAATTGCAGGATATCGTTGTGTTGCGTGTTTGCAAATAGGATACCATTCAATGAAATTATTTTTTATAACAGGTTTTGATTATGTTGGATGGGGAGAGGGGGTTTTAGAACAACGCAATTTTGTCTTATTTGTTAATTAGTATTATACATCTTAAAACAAACTCACCCGCAAAAAAACCGGAAATGGTTCCATTTAAGGCTGGTGTGTCAGTTTGGCTTTTCCTTTTCTTTTCCTGAAGATCTGTTTGTGTTCATACTTCGTTTTACTTTTAAATACGTGCGATGATACTGCTCAGCCTCTGCAGTCGTATTGAGAGCTACCATTTTATCACTTAAAATCATGGTGATCTTAAGAGAAATGTAATTGTTTTTCAGTATAATAATAGGTTATTAGTTATTACCTATAAAGGAATCAATACTGCAAAGTTTTAACATTGAATGAATGATGGCATGCCAGTGTATACAGTAAGTAGATTTTTACCATTTTATATGCAAATTGGTATATTTATGTTGTCGATGGAACACTTGTAAATACCCATAATGCATTTGTATGATTTTAGCGTATGAAAACAACTTCTTATTTTAGGAACAAGGATAAATACCTCATTAAAAGAACATAGGGTAGATCTTATCGTAATAGAAAACACTTCATCATGAATCGCGCTAAACAGCACTAGAACACTGTCTGTGTATTTAACTGATTTAGGTAAAATAACAGGTCATTTCATCAGGATTTATCCTACAAGGTCCTTATGTACGATTTTTGTGACTTAGTAATAGTGTAGGACTTTTTATTACGAGATACGTGTCAAACGTGTCGACCTAAATGAAAAAAGTCCCGTTGGTTAGTAGATTATCGCTGTCAGCATTTGGTGGTGAGTAGATTATCGCTGTCAGCATTTGTTGGATGCAATTTTCACACATGTATTTGATCTTCACGACTAAAGCACATTACATTTCAAATCTTTGCTTGTTGTTTGTCATTTTTGTATCACATTTCAAAAGTTGTACAATGACACGACTGTACAGTCGTGAGACTGTAGTCATATAAGAATAGTTATTGTTCAGATCTTGGATACAAAGGAATTGGGCAACAGGCAAAGCCTATGAGCGCCCTCTCCTTACAGTAATCACACATCATACTGTAGTAATGGTAAAATATATGTATATATTATGTCATTATTATTAGTTTGAAAATTGTTGATATAGAAACTAGATTATACAAACATCAGCCAAATGTTGCTGGTTGACAGCACTTACTCTTCTGAGCTAAAGTTGCATTGTTACGAACACGACTCTAAATAAAAAATCTTGTATCTTGTATACTAAATGTACAACTGTGCTGGTATCATTCCACACAGCAAAGTCATATGACAGTAGATATACACACTTCAATGTATTCCTCAACCATCTCCAGAATACTTGTATCCACATTGATATCGAGTCTTTGACATCCATAAAGAAAGGTGTGAATATTGAATGGAATAGTTTCATTAAGAGCAGAAATGGAATTCAGGAGAAGTTGCCTTCGATTAGTATACAGTTGTATAAGATTAGTATA
>NW_018407339.1:0-477 GCF_002113885.1 Mizuhopecten yessoensis
CCTGTCTCCTGTAACAGACAGAACAGGTCTCATGTAACATTATTTTCAGAACCTGTCTCCGGTAACAGTAGACAGAACCTGTCTCCTGTAGTATTAGTTACAGAACCTGTCTCCTGTAACAGATNGATAGAACATGTTTCATGTAACATAAGTTACAGAACCTGTCTCCTGTAACAATAGACAGAACCTGTCTCATGTAACATTAGTTACAAAACCTGTCTCCTGTAACAGACAGAACATGTCTCATGTAACATTAGTTACAGAACCTGTCTCCTGTAACAGATAGAACATGTCTCATGTAACATTAGTTACAGAACCTGTCTCCTGTAACATTAGTTACAGAACCTGTCTCCTGTGACATTAGTTACAGCACATGTCTCATGTAACATTAATTACAGCACCTGTCTCATATTACATGAATTATAACACATATCTCATGTAATATAGGTTACAGTACATGTCTCCTGTAACATTAAT
>NW_018407339.1:7153-7464 GCF_002113885.1 Mizuhopecten yessoensis
AGTTACATAACCTGTCTCCTGTAACAAAAGACAGAACCTGCTCATGTAACATTAGTTACAGAACCTTTCTCCTGTGACATTAGTTACAGCACATGTCTCATGTAACATTAATTACAGCACCTGTCTCATATAACATGAATTATAACACCTGTCTCATGTAATATAGGTTACAGTACATGTCTCCTGTAACATTAAGGTGCAGCACATGTCTAATGTAACATTTATTACAGCACCTGTCTCATGTAACATAAGTTACAGAACGTGTTTCCTGTAACAGACAGAACATGTATCATGTAACATTAGTTACAGAA
>NW_018407339.1:8608-9085 GCF_002113885.1 Mizuhopecten yessoensis
GAGAATTTGTCTCTTGTAACAGTAGACAGAAANGTTACAGAACCTGTCTCCTGTAACAGACAGAACATGTCTCATGTAACATTAGTTACAGAATCTGTCTCCTGTAACATTAGTTACAGAACCTGTCACCTGTAACAGTAGACAGAACCTGTCTCCTGTAACATTAGTTAAAGAACCTGTCTCCTGTAACAGACAGAACATGTCTCATGTAACATTAGTTACAGAACCTGTCTCCTGTAACAGTAAACAGAACCTGTGTCCTGTAACAGTAGACAGAACCTGTGTCCTGTAACAGTAGACAGAACCTGTCTTATGTAACATTAGTTACAGAACCTGTCTCCTGTAACAAAAGACAGAACCTGCTCATGTAACATTAGTTACAGAAACTTTCTCCTGTGACATTTGTTACAGCACATGTTTCATGTAACATTGATTACAGCACCTGTCTCATATAACATGAATTATAACACCTGTCTC
>NW_018407339.1:11282-12364 GCF_002113885.1 Mizuhopecten yessoensis
ACTCATGTCTCTTGTAACATTAGTTACAGCACCTGTCTCATGTAACATTAATTACAGCACCTGTCTCATATAACATTGATTATCACACATGTCTCATGATACATTAGTTACAGAACATGTCTTCTATAACATTGATTAGAAGACCTATCTCATGTAACAATAGTTACAGAACCTGTCTCCTGTTACATTAAGGTGCAGCACATGTCTCATGTATCATTTATTATAGCACCTGTCTCATGTAACATTAGTTACAGAACCTGTCTCCTCTAACAAAAGACAGAACCTGCTCATGTAACATTAGTTACAGAACCTTTCTCCTGTGACATTAGTTACAGCCCATGTCTCATGTAACATTAATTACAGCACCTGTCTCATATAACATGAATTATAACACCTGTCTCATGTAATATAGGTTACAGTACATATCTCCTGTAACATTAAGGTGCAGCACATGTCTAATGTAACATTTATTACAGCACCTGTCTCATGTAACATTAGTTACAGAACCTGTCTCCTGTAATATAGGTTACAGTACATGTCTCCTGTAACATAAGTTACAGAACCTGTCTCTTGTAACAGTAGAAAGAACATGTCTCATGTAACATTAGTTACAGGACCTGTCTCTTGTAACAGGAGACAGGTTAGTTACAGAACCTGTCCCCTGTAACAGTAGACAGAACATGTCTCATGTAACATTAGTTACAGAACCTGTCTCCTGTAACAGTAGACAGAACCTGTGTACTGTAACATTAGTTACAGAACCTGTCTCCTGTATCAGTAGACAGATCCTGTCTCCTGTAACATTAGTTACAGAACCTGTCTCCTGTAACAGTAGACAGAACCTGCTCATGTAACATTAGTTACATAACCTTTCTCCTGTGACATTAGTTACAGCACCTGTCTCTTGTAACATTAGTTACAGCACCTGTCTCATGTAACATTAATTACAGCACCTGTCTCATATAACATTAATTACAGAACCTGTGTCCTGTTACATTGATTATAGCACCTGTCTCCTGAAACAATAGTAACAGAAGCTGTCTCCTGTTACATTAAGGTGCAGCACATGTCTCATGTAACAT
>NW_018407339.1:13538-13762 GCF_002113885.1 Mizuhopecten yessoensis
GTAACATTGATTATCACACAGGTCTCATGAAACATTAGTTACAGAACCTGTCTTCTAAAACATTGATTATAAGACCTATCACATGTAACAATAGTTACAGAACCTGTCTCCTGTTACATTAAGGTGCAGCACATGTCTCATGTATCGTTTATTATAGCACCTGTCTCATGTAACATTACTTACAGAACCTGTCTCCTGTAACCTTAGTTACAGAACCTGTCTCC
>NW_018407339.1:14252-14647 GCF_002113885.1 Mizuhopecten yessoensis
AGTAACAGCACATGTCTCATGTAACATTAATTACAGCACCTGTCTCATATAACATGAATTATAACACCTGTCTCATGTAACAATAGTTAC
This sequence comes from Mizuhopecten yessoensis, assembly GCF_002113885.1. Classification (NCBI taxonomy): domain Eukaryota; kingdom Metazoa; phylum Mollusca; class Bivalvia; order Pectinida; family Pectinidae; genus Mizuhopecten; species Mizuhopecten yessoensis. The sequence goes on from NW_018407339.1 coordinate 14,343, forward strand.
AGAACATGTCTCCTGTTACATTAAGGTGCAGCACATGTCTCATGTAACTTTTATTACAGCACCTGTCTCATGTAACATTAGTTACAGAACCTGTCTCCTGTAGTATAGGTTACAGTACATGTCTCCTGTAACATAAGTTACAGAACCTGTCTCTTGTAACAGTAGACAGAACCTGTCTCCTGTAACATTAGTTNTTCCTGTAACAGACAGACCATGTATCATGTAACATGAGTTACAGAACCTGTCTCCTGTAACAATATACAGAACCTGCTCATGTAACATTAGTTACATAACCTTTCTCCTGT
>NW_018407339.1:19350-19945 GCF_002113885.1 Mizuhopecten yessoensis
GTTGTAACAGTAGACAGAACATGTCTCCTATAACATTAGTTACAGAACCTGTCTCCTGTAACAGTAGACAGAACATGTCTCATGTAACATTAATTACAGCACCTGTCTCATATAACATTAGTTACAGGACCTGTCTCCTGTAACAGGAGACAGTTTAGTTACAGAACCTGTCTCCTGTAACAGTAGACAGAACATGTCTCCTATAACATTAGTTACAGAACCTGTCTCCTGTAACAGTAGACAGAACCTGTCTCATGTAACATTAGTTACAGAACCTCTCATGTAACAGTAGACATAACCTGTCTCCTGTAACATTAGTTACAGCACCTGTCTCATGTAACATTGATTACAGCACCTGTCTCATATAACATTAATTACAGAACCTGTGTCCTGTTACATTGATTATAGCACCTGTCTCCTGAAACAATAATAACAGAACCTGTCTCCTGTTACATTAAGGTGCAGCACATGTCTCATTTAACATTAATTACAGCACCTGTCTCATGTAACATTAGTTACAGAACCTGTCTCCTGTAACATTAGTTACAAGACCTGTCTCCTGTATCAGTAGACAGAACCAGTCTCCTGTAACATT
>NW_018407340.1:0-477 GCF_002113885.1 Mizuhopecten yessoensis
CCGTCTTTACTACAGCTATGTTGCCCGTCTTAACTACAGCTATGTAGCCTGTCTCTACTACAGTTATGTCGACCGTCTTTACTATAGCTATGTTGCCCTTCTATACCACAGCATGGTCGCAGGTCTATACGATAGCTATGTTGCCCTTCTATAGTACAGCTATGTCGCCGGTCTTTACTACATCTATGTCGCCCTTCTTTACTACAGTTATGTCGCCCATGTATACTTTAGTTATGTCACCCGTCTATACTACAGCTATGTTGCCCGTCTATATTATAGCTATGTCGCCCGTCTTTACTACAGCTATGGTGCCCGTCTTAACTACAGCTATGTAGCCTGTCTCTACTACAGTTATGTCGACCGTCTTTACTACAGCTATGCTGCCCTTCTATACTACAGCATGGTCGCAGGTCTATACGATAGCTATGTTGCCCGTCTATAGTACAGCTATGTCGCCGGTCTATACTACAACTATGT
>NW_018407340.1:4471-5930 GCF_002113885.1 Mizuhopecten yessoensis
TCCCGTCTTAACTACAGCTACGTAGCCCTTCTTTACTACAGTTATGTCGCCCGTGTATACTTTAGTTATGTCACCCGTCTATACTACAGCTAAGTTGCCCGTCTATATGATAGCTATGTTGCCCGTTTATACTACAGCTATATCGCCCGTCTTTACTACAGCTATGTTACCCGTCTTTACTACAGCTATGTCGACCCTCTTTACTACAGTTATGTCGCCCGTGTATACTTTAGTTATGTCACCCATCTATACTACAGCTATGTTGCCCGTCTATGTGATAGCTATGTCGCCCGTTTATTCTACAGCTATGTTGCCCGTCTTAACTACAACTATATCGACCGTCTATACTACAGTTATGTCGACCGTCTTTACTATAGCTATGTTGCCCTTCTATACCACAGCATGGTCGCAGGTCTATATTACAGCTATGTTGCCCGTCAATATACTCGTCTTAACTACAGCTACGTAGCCCTTCTTTACCACAGTTATGTCGCCCGTGTATACTTTAGTTATGTTACCCGTCTATACTTCAGCTATGTTGCCCGTCTATATGATAGCTATGTCGCCCGTTTATAGTACAGCTATGTTGCCCGTCTTTGCTACAGTTATGTCGCCCGTGTATACTTTAGTTATGTTACCCGTCTATACTTCAGCTATGTTGCCCGTCTATACTACAGCTATATCGCCCGTCTTTACTACAGCTATGTCGACCCTCTTTACTACAGTTATGTCGCCCGTGTATACTTTAGTTATGTTACCCGTCTATACTTCAGCTATGTTGCCCGTCTATATGTTAGCTATGTCGCCCGTTTATACTACAGCTATGGTGCCCGTCTTAACTACAACTATATCGACCGTCTAAACTACAGTTATGTCGACCGTCTTTACTATAGCTATGTTGCCCTTCTATACCACAGCATGGTCGCAGGTCTATATGACAGCTATGTCGCCGGTCTATACTACAACTATGTTGCCCGTCTTTACTACAGCTATGTTACCCGTCTTTACTACAGCTATGTCGCCCTTCTTTACTACAGTTATGGCGCCCGGGTAGACTTTAGTTATGTCACCCGTCTATACAACAGCTATGTTGCCCGTCTATACTACAGCTATGTTGCCCGTACTACAGCTATGTTGCCCGTACTACAGCTATGTTGCCCGTACTACAGCTATGTTGCCCGTCTATGTGATAGCTATGTCGCCCGTTTATAGTACAGCTATGTTGCCCGTCTTTGCTACAGTTATGTCGCCCGTGTATACTTTAGTTATGTTACCCGTCTATACTTCAGCTATGTTGCCCGTCTATACTACAGCTATGTCGCCCGTGTATACTTTAGTTATGTCACCCATCTATACTACAGCTATGTTGCCCGTTTATACTACAGCTATGTTGCCCGTCTTAACTACAACTATATCGACCGTCTATACTACAGTTATGTCGACCGTCTTTACTACAGCT
>NW_018407341.1:0-477 GCF_002113885.1 Mizuhopecten yessoensis
GGTCAGGTATAGGGCTATGATATTAACAATTGGTCAGGTATTGGGTTATACTATTAACAATTGGTCTGGTATAGGGTTATAATATTAACAATTGGTCAGGTATACGGTTATAATATTAACAATTGGTCAGGTATAGTGTTATAATATTAACAATTGTTAATATCATAGCCCTATACCTGACCAATTGATAATATAATAACCGTATACCTGACCAATTGTTAATATAATAATCGTATACCTGACCAATTGTTAATATTCTAACACTATACCTGACCAATTGTTAATAGCATAGCCCTATACCTGACCAATTGTTAATAGCATTGCCCTAGGTATAGTGTTATAATATTAACAATTGGTCAGGTATAGGGTCATAATATTAACAATTGGTCAGGTATACGATTATTATATTATCAATTGGTCAGGTATAGGGCAATGCTATTAACAATTGGTCAGGTATAGTGTTATAATATTAACAAT
>NW_018407341.1:4403-5042 GCF_002113885.1 Mizuhopecten yessoensis
CTTGGTCAGGTATACGGTTATTATATTAACAATTGGTCAGGTATAGGGCTATGATATTAACAATTGGTCAGGTATTGGGCTATACTATTAACAATTGGTCAGGTATAGTGTTATAATATTAACGATTGGTCAGGTATAGTGTTATAATATGAACAATTGGTCAGGTATAGTGTTATAATATTAACAATTGGTCAGGTATAGGGCAATGCTATTAACAATTGGTCAGGTATACGGTTATTATATTATCAATTGGTCAGGTATAGGGTTATAATATAAACAATTGGTCAGGTATAGGCTTATAATATAAACAATTGGTCAGGTATAGGGTCATAATTTTAACAATTGGTCAGGTATAGGGTTATAATATTAACAATTGGTCAGGTATAGGGCAATGCTATTAACAATTGGTCAGGTATACGGTTATTATATTATCAATTGATCAGGTATAGGGCTATAATATAAACAATTGGTCAGGTATAGGGTCATAATTTTAACAATTGGTCAGGTATAGGGTTATAATATTAACAATTGGTCAGGTATAGGGTTATAATTTGAAAAGTTGGTCTGGTATAATGTTATAATATTAACAATGGATCAGGTATAGGGTTATTATTTTAACAGTTGGTCTGGTATAATGTT
>NW_018407341.1:7039-7382 GCF_002113885.1 Mizuhopecten yessoensis
TAATTGGCCAGGTATAGGGCTATGCTATTAACAGTTGGTCAGGTATAGTGTTATAATATTAACAATTGATCAGGTATAGTGTTATAATATTAACAATTGGTCAGGTATACGGTTATAATATTATCAATTGGTCAGGTATAGAGATATAATATTAACAATTGGTCAGGTATAGGGTCATAATTTTAACAATTGGTCAGGTATAGGGTTATAATATTAACAATTGGTCAGGTATAGGGTTATAATTTGAACAGTTGGTCTGGTATAATGTTATAATATTAGCAATTGGTCAGGTATAGGATTATAATTTTAACAGTTGGTCTGGTATAATGTTATAATATTAACA
>NW_018407341.1:8514-8937 GCF_002113885.1 Mizuhopecten yessoensis
TAGGTATAGTGTTATAATATTAACAATTGGTTAGGTATAGTGTTATAATATTAACAATTGGTCAGGTATAGGGCTATACTTTTAACAATTGGTCAGGTATAGGGTTATAATATTAACAATTGGTTAGGTATAGTGTTATAATATTAACAATTGGTCAGGTATAGGGCAATGTTATTAACAATTGGTCAGGTATAGGGCTATGTTATTAACAATTGGTCAGGTATAGCGTTTTACTATTAACAATTGGTCTGGTATAGTGTTATAATATTAACAATTGGTCAGGTATACGGTTATAATATTAACAATTGGTCAGGTATACGGTTATAATATNATACGGTTATAATATGAACAATTGGTCAGGTATAGTGTTATTATATGAACAATTGGTCAGGTATAGTGTTATACTATTAACAATTGGTCAGG
>NW_018407341.1:12615-13571 GCF_002113885.1 Mizuhopecten yessoensis
TAACTATATCATTCCTAACCTAAATACCAGACACCAGTACAGGATGCTTAATGTGTCAATTCCGTTTCACGTCACTAGAAAAAAAACTTGTCATCAAAACTAACCACGAAAAAGTTCAAAGCGTTCACACATTCGTTCGTTATAGTACAAATACATGTTCATATAATGCCTACAAACAGTGATGATATACGATCGCGAGAGGGTCACGAGCGTGTGCACGTGTCATTCCACTTATGATAAATAGGTAACACATTACAGAGAACAGCATCAGTAGTAATACTTATTAAGAATACCAGGTACACATCTGGAATATTAATGTCTAAAGACATCATTTATTCATCAAACATATCCCGAAACTCTCTAAAAACTACCGACTGGATGATGTCATCCAGGATTCAACCCATGATGTATGCCTTCTATTATACATTTTTCCAATACTTAGCGTGTCGATTGGAAGAAGTTCCTCTTAAAAAATTCATAATAATACCCCACGGATAGAGTGATATCATCGCCCGAGACATTAATACCTCTCCTCCATAACACAAGGGATTTCACGAAAAAAACACTTCAAACGTGGCAAGTAAACCACAACAAGTCTTGAGCACTACTCCCAGTTCACACGATCTGACGAGATAGTATCTTTATGTTTTTGGATTTAAAATGATTCTACAAGACGTGTCCTCTACCGCTGATATTCGACATGTCCGTAAAGATTAACTTAGTTCACCGACAGTGTTAGAGTACCCTTGCTCTCACTTTAACTCGACAGCCGGAGAAGGTGAGGAGCTGTTAAATACCCAGTCTAGTGTCCATCATCACGTACATAGGAATCAAGACGTACACAGGAATCTAGACGTATACAGAAATCCATACGTACACAGGAATCCAGACGTATACAGAAACCTAGACGCATACAGGAATCCAGACGTACACAGGAATCAAGACGTATACAGGAA
>NW_018407342.1:0-477 GCF_002113885.1 Mizuhopecten yessoensis
GTATATACCAAGAGTAACATCCCATGGACACATTTCATGGTATTTCCCTAGTGTAACATGCCATGGACATATTTCATGGTTTATATCTAGAGTAACATCCCATGGATACATTTCATGGTATCTACCANTAACATCCCATGGACACATTTCATGGTATCTATCTAGAGTAACATCCCATGGATACATTTCATGGTATATACCTAGAGTAACATCCCATGGACACATTTCATGGTATCTATCTAGAGTAACATCCCATGGATACATTTCATGCTATATACCAAGAGTAACATCCCATGGACACATTTCATGGTATTTACCCAGAGAAACATCCAATGGACACATTTCATGGTATATATCTAGAGTAACATCCCATGGATACATTTCATGGTATATACCAAGAGTAATATCCCTTGGACACATTTCATGGTATTCACCTAGAGAAACATCCAATGGACACATTTCATGGAATATACCAGA
>NW_018407342.1:3180-4236 GCF_002113885.1 Mizuhopecten yessoensis
TACATCCCATGGACACATATCATGGTATTTACCTAGAGTAACATCCCATGGACACATTTAATGGTACATCTATATACCAAGATAAACATCCCATGAACACATTTCATGGTATATACCTAGAGTAACATNTGGACACATTTAATGGTACATCTATATACCAAGATAAACATCCCATGAACACATTTCATGGTATATACCTAGAGTAACATGCCATGGACATATTTCATGGTATATACCTAGAGTAACATTTCATGGACACATTTCATGGTTTAAACCAAGAGTACATAGTAACATCCCATGGACACATTTAATGGTATATACCTAGAGTAACATACCATGGACACATTTCATGCTATTTACCTACAGCAACATCCCATTGACACAATTCATGGTATTTACCTAGAGTAACATCCCATGGACACATTTCATTGTATATACCAAGAGTAACATCCCATGGACAAATTTCATGGTATATACCAAGAGTAATATCCCATGGACACATTTCATGGTATATACCAAGAGTAACATGCCATGGACACATTTCATGGTATATACCAAGTGTAACATCCCATGGACACATTTCATAGTAAATACCAAGAGTAACATCCCATGGACACATTTCATGGTATTTTCCTAGAGTAACATGCCATGGACATATTTCATGGTATATATCTAGAGTAACATCCCATGGATACATTTCATGGTATATACTTAGAGTAACATTCCATGGACACATTTCATGGTATCTATTCAGAGTAACATACCATGGATACATATCATGGTATATACCAAGAGTAACATCCCATGGACACATTTAATGGTATATACCTAGAGTAACATACCATGGACACATTTCATGCTATTTACTTACAGCAACATCCCATTGACACAATTCATGGTATTTACCTAGAGTAACATCCCATGGACACATTTCATGGTATATACCAGGGGTAACATCCCATGGACACATTTCATGGTATATACCAAGAGTAACATGCCATGGACACATTTCATGGTATATACCAAGAGTAGCATCCCATGGACACATTTCATGGT
>NW_018407343.1:0-477 GCF_002113885.1 Mizuhopecten yessoensis
TTTTAATACACTATTTTATTTGAGTGTCACATTTTGATCTACATAGATAAACAAGTAAAATGTACATAAAACTAGATCAATATCCAGCCCGAGTTAATTTGACAAATGAGATTCCAAAAGGGAATAATATACATTAAAATAAGTGTCATGAAATTAATAAATCCAATATGTGTCAGCTTATAATAGCTGTTTGAATGCAGTTTACAGTAAAACTTGTATTTAGTTCTTTTCCAAATCTAAATATGTTAACCTTGAAATTGTTCTTAACAACTATTCTGACCCCACCCCTAACCCTTCTTTAGGGTCAACCTGAGACGTGGAACACCCCCATCCCCACCCCCACTTAGTAGTATACTCCCTTGCAACAGAGTTTATCTGTAGAAAAAAAACTTGTCAGGATAAATTCTACCGTTTTGTATGTATCATGATAACCATATGAAGATTTGAATATCATTAAGGCGGTATACTGCATTAATG
>NW_018407343.1:2008-2987 GCF_002113885.1 Mizuhopecten yessoensis
GCGTGCGAAATACTTGTCCGCACAACTCCTCCTAAACTAACAGGTGGATTTCACTGAAACTTCACATGAACTATCAGTATCTTATGTAGTTGTACACCGGCATTTTAATTTGGGATTTCGGCCCTTTTTGATGGAGTTATGCCCCTTTGTGCGAAATACTTGTCCGCACAACTCCTCCTAAACTTACATGTGGATTTCAGTGAAACTTTACATGAATTATCAGTATCTTATGTAGTTGTACACCGGTATTTTAATATGGGATTTCGACCCTTTTTGATGGAGTTATGCCCCTTTGAAAGCTTTGTGCGAAATACCTGTTACTGGTGGGAGATTATTTGCTTTGTCTTAGTAAGAGTTTAGTTCTGGTTTATATAGGAGCGGGTATAAGTTAGCCTTTAGCTTACAGTTCTAATTTCAAATTGATAAATGTTGAATATACGGCATGACCTATATTAATCACATTGTCCACATGTCAGTCCATCAACACTTCACTAGTAATCTTTCTGAATACAAGATGATAATTCATAAAAAAAACCCTTCTATTGCTATCTGAAAAAGTAATCATTTACTCCATTAAAAATTGTTTTGAAAGATTGGCAGGGAGAAATAAAGATTTCGAATGAGTTAGATTTAACACAGTTAAATTTTATTCTTATCGATAAAACTGGTAGCTCCCTGAGGGGTATGCGGGAGATACCATTTTTATGTGGCAATAAACCCGCTACCCATGTATATTTATGGCAGTAAAATAAAAATGTCAAGAAAAGTTTTTCATTGTCCTGTGAAATAATAATTCAGATATATATAATTAGTTCGTTTTCAAATGCAAGTAATTTCATATTTCTGGAGCAAAATATTAGTGATCTGTGAGGGGAAAGGACAGTGGTACACCTATCTATTTATGTTGATGAGTAGGATGTGGTAATGCAAACTGTGTAGCTTTACCATATTTATGTTACTGTTAGGGCAAATGTTGCAG
>NW_018407344.1:0-186 GCF_002113885.1 Mizuhopecten yessoensis
CCTACATAACAGATCACCATGTACATAACAGATCACCAAGTACATTACAGATCACCACGTAACAGATCACCACCTACATAACAGATCACCACCTACATAACAGATCACCAGGTACATAACAGATCACCATGTACATAACAGATCACCACGTACATAACAGATCACCATGTACATAACAGATCACCA
>NW_018407344.1:238-478 GCF_002113885.1 Mizuhopecten yessoensis
GTACATAACAGATCACCATGTACATAACAGATCACCACGTACATAACAGATCACCAAGTACATAACAGATCACCACGTACATAACAGATCACCACATACATAACAGATCACCATGTACGTAACAGATCACCACGTACATAACAGATCACCACATACGTAACAGATCACCATGTACGTAACAGATCACCATGTACGTAACAGATCACCATGTACATAACAGATCACCAAGTACATAACAGA
>NW_018407344.1:4794-5727 GCF_002113885.1 Mizuhopecten yessoensis
CACTAAAAGGGCTAACTTACTAGGAGGTGACCCAGCAAGGTTGTCGCTATCAGACAGCTGTGGACTAAAGGCTTGACCACTACTCTCACTGCCTCCTGGTGGCCGACGCTTCTTTATTTTGAGTGGTTTCTTCTCCTTGCGGACTAACTGTAACTCATCTCCCGTTCCCTCACTTCCATCAGAGGGTGAATTACTCCTCTCTACACCACAAACAATATACATTATACAGAAATATAGTTTATCATAAAGTGAGCTACCCTACACCACAAAACATTATACAGAAAGTGGACATATATTGTTTACACCCACGCTGTTTACATACATTTATGTTCCTGGTGTTCAAACACCTCTTCAAAAAATGATGGTTCATTCAATAATACTTTCAATATTTGTTTTATGCTTGAACTGTCCCCACAAAGAACAAACAATCATCCCTACAAAGGAGAAATAAATAAATTCCAAACATGATGAGGTGAAATCAGTGACTGACCTCGATCCCGATCATGTATCCTCAAATGACGGAACTGGCTGGCCAAATCAGAGTTGGTAGGGGCGGTGCGGACACCTTGGGGTTTGGACTTGGTCTTTTTCTTGTGTGGAGTGGGCTTTCTATTACATTTGGTGTACAAACTCTTCTCTCGCTCACGCTCCAGAGAACTGAACTCCGAGTCCTCGGAATCTGTATTGCCTTCTGATTAAATAGAAGCTGATATCAGCAGGGCTATACCAAAAGTATTGAAAGAGATACATACCAATTTCTTATAATCATTCACTGTAAAGTCTATAATACTTTTGTGTCTAATTGAAAAAGTAGACATTTTCTAGATGTAGCAATGTACAGTTATATCAAGTAATGAAAATGTATAGCATGTTCCATAAAAGTCTGTTAAAAGGTTTTACTAGCAGTTATATCAAGTAATGAAAATGTAAAGC
>NW_018407345.1:0-479 GCF_002113885.1 Mizuhopecten yessoensis
TGGGACATGGACCTGAGAATGATACAACAGTAAAACCAGGCTATATACTCAGTTTAAACATATTGCTTTATTTTTCATTCGCTCAAAGTACACAAGGGCAATAAATCAATTTCTAATTATGGTATCAATAGCTAATACAAATGTGAAAATGAAAATGATGGTTTATTTTTAACATTTGACAGTTTGAAGGAAATCAGGTGGAATTTAAGGAACTAGTTGCTCAGATAATTTTGTAATATTACACAATGGCAATAACTCTTTGATCAATAGGCCTGGTATATATACATACAAAGCTACACAAGATCGTGAGTAGCCCTTACAATGGAAACTGAGAAAGAAGTTGTCAGCATAAACATTTATCAGACAGACTTGCCATACCATACCACATGATCTGTTAAGATTTATAATGAGGGACATTGCCATACCACATTATTTGTGGAGATTTATAATGAGGGACATTGCCATACCACATGATCTGT
>NW_018407345.1:2084-2522 GCF_002113885.1 Mizuhopecten yessoensis
CACTCTGTATAAATCATATTGCTTTATTTTTCATATGCTCAAAGTACACAAGGGGCAATAAATCAATTTCTAATTATGGTATCAATAGCTAATACAAATGTGAAAATGAAAATGATGGTTTATTTTTAACATTTGACAGTTTGAAGGAAATTAGGTGGAATTTAAGGAACTAGTTGCTCAGATAATTTTGTAATATTACACAATGGCAATAACTCTTAGATCAATAGGCCTGGTATATATACATACAAAGCTACACAAGATCGTGAGTAGCCCTTACAATGGAAACTGAGAAAGAAGTTGTCAGCATAAACATTTATCAGACAGACTTGTCATACCATAATATATGATCTGTTAAGATTTATAATGATGGACTTTGCCATACCACATGTTCTATTACGATTTATAATGAGGGACATTGCCATACCACATGATCTGTTA
>NW_018407346.1:0-479 GCF_002113885.1 Mizuhopecten yessoensis
AAGTATACATATCTCTCTTAATACGTCTGTCCGTCTAGTATACACAGCGTCTGACTAGTACACTGTACAAGTATACGTATCATTCTCAATACTTCTGTCCATCTAGTATACACCGCGTCTGACTAGTACACTGTACAAGTATACATTTCTCTCTCAATACGTCTGTCCGTCTAGTATACACAGCGTCTGACTAGTACACTGTACACTAGTACACTGTACAAGTATACATATCTCTCTTAATACGTCTGTCCGTCTAGTTTACACAGCGTCTGACTAGTACACTGGACAAGTATACGTATCATTCTCAATACTTCTGTCCGTCTAGTATACACAGCGTCTGACTAGTACACTGTACAAGTATTCACATCTCTCTCAATTCGTCTGTCCGTCGGGTATACACCGCGTCTGACTAGTACACTGTACAAGTATTCATTTCTCTCTCAATACGTCTGTCCGTCTAGTATACACCGCGTCTGACT
>NW_018407346.1:3043-3269 GCF_002113885.1 Mizuhopecten yessoensis
GATACACTTCTTGTCTGTCTACTATTCTGCCTGTTTATCTAATGGACTTTCTATCTTTATAATTTACTTTCTGAAGGCCTAGTGCACTTCTTTCCTGTCTAGTATATTTTTTCTCTTTTTAGTATGCTTCCTCTCTGTCAATACACTCCCTGTCTGTCTAATGTCTTTTGTGTCAATGAATGTCTGTCTAGTGCAAAGTATGTTTTCTGTCCGTCTAGAAGACTTC
>NW_018407346.1:4678-7214 GCF_002113885.1 Mizuhopecten yessoensis
AACTTCCTATCTGTCTAATGTATATCCTGTCTATCTGGTACACTTCCTGTCTGTCTAGTGTATGTTCTGTCTATATGGTACACTTCCTGTCTGTCTAGTGCATGTTCTGTCTATACGGTACACTTCCTGTCTGTCTTGTCTATGTTCTGTCTATCTGGTACACTTCCTGTCTGTCTAGTGTATGTTCTGTCTATCTGATACACTTCCTGTCTATCTAGTGTAAGTTCTGTCTATCTGGTATACTTCCTGTCTGTTTAGTATATATCTTGTCTATCTGGTACACTTCCTGTCTGTCTAATGTATATCCTGTCTATCTGGTACACTTCCTATCTGTCTAATGTATATCCTGTCTATCTGGTACACTTCCTGTCTGTCTAGTGTATGCCCTGTCTGTCGGATACACTTCCTGTCTAACTAGTTTAGGTCCTGTCTATCAGGTCCTGACTGTCTGTCTAGAAAAAAATATGTTTATCTTGTATAGTTTATGTCTGTCTGGAACATTTCCTGCCGGTCTAGTATACTGCTTGTCTGTATGTATAGAACACTTTCGGTTTTTCTTTAATAGTTCCTGTCTGTCAGGTACATACACTTCCTGCCCTTCTAGTACACTTCCTGTCAGTTTAGTATTGATGGCCATCAATAGATATTTGAAGGATAACCTTGATCAACTTTCAAAGTTACTGGCCTGATGAGATAAACATGTTATTCTGAATTTGTGTTTTGTTGTAAACACAATGATATGCTCTGAAATTTGATTTTAAACTGAATAACCTTGACCTAGTGTCAAGTCACAGGCGCAAAACATAATTGAGCTGCTATTAAATAAGTCGTGAATGATATTCGTAAGCTGTAGCATGTTGCCATAAATGGTTATTTAGGGTGATCAAACATACAATATAACTATATCTGCGTCTTGTGTACAGTACGTCAATATAACTATATCTACGTCTTGTGTACAGTACGTCAATATAACTATATCTACGTCTTGTGTACAGTACGTCAAAATAACTATATCTACGTCTTGTGTACAGTACGTCAATATAACTATACCTACGTATTATGCACAGTACGTCAATATAACTATACCTACGTCTTTTGTACAGTACGTCAATATAACTATACCTACGTCTTGTGTACAGTACGTCAATAAAACTATATCTACGTCCTGTGTACAGTACAACCATGTAACTATATCTACGTCTTGTGTACAGTTCGTCAATATAAATATACCTACGTCTTGTGTATAGTACGTCAACAAAATAAACCTACGTATTGTGTATAGTACGTCAACATAACTATACCTACGCCTTGTGTACAGTACGTCGATATAACTATATCTACGTCTTGTGTACAGTACGACAATATAAATATACCTACGTCTTGTGAATAGTACGTCAACATAACTATATCTACGTATTGTGTATAGTACGTCAATATAACTATATTTACACCTTGTGTACAGTACACCCATACAACTATATGTACACCTTGTGCACAGTTCGTCAATATAAATATACCTACGTCTTGTGTATAGTACACCAATATAACTATACTTACGTCTTGTGTATAGTACGTCAGTATAACTATATTTACACCTTGTGTACAGTACACCAATATAAATATACCTACGTCTTGTGCATAGTACACCCATATAACAATACCTACGTATTGTGTATAGTACGTCAATATAACTATATTTACACCTTGTGTACAGTACACCCATATAACTATACCTACACCTTGTGTACAGTACACCCATATAACTATACCTACATCTTGTGTATAGTACACCAATATAACTATACCTACGTCTTGTGTACAGTACGTCAACATAACTATACCTATGTCTTGTGTACAGTACACCCATATAACTATACCTACGTCTTGTGTACAGTACGTCAATATAACTATACCTACGTCTTGTGTACAGTACACCCATATAACTATACCTACGTCTTGTGTACAGTACGTCAACATAACTATACCTACGTCTTGTGTACAGTACACCCATATAACTATATCTACGTCTTGTGAACAGTACGTCAACATAACTATACCTACGTCTTGTGTACAGTACGTCAACATAACTATACCTACGTCTTGTGTACAGTACACCCATACAACTATATCTACGTCTTGTGAACAGTACGTCTATATAACTATACCTACGTCTTGTGTACAGTACGTCAATATAACTATACCTACGTCTTGTGTACCTTAAGTCAATATAACTATACCTACGTATTGTGTATAGTACGTCAATAAAACTATACCTACGTCTTGTGTACAGTGCACCCATACAACTATATCTACGTCTTGTGAACAGTACGTCTATATAACTATCCCTACGTCTTGTGTACAGTACGTCAACATAACTATCCCTACGTCTTGTGTACAGTACGTCAATATAACTATACCTACGTATTGTGTATAGTACGTCAATAAAACTATACCTACACATTATCTCACGTACTTTAGTACAATTATTACTCATAATAAATTAGTGTACTTGCATTTATTATAACAAAGAGGTAAG
>NW_018407346.1:13973-14170 GCF_002113885.1 Mizuhopecten yessoensis
ATTGGCAACCTAGCCAATTTTGAAATGAAAACCGAAAAAATGTACTGCAAGATTGGGACCAGGGACGGCTTCATACATATATATACAAGTAGCTAAGAGATCATCCCATTACCCTTTTTATTGTTTTTAACTTTTCATTCCAAACTTAAAAGAGTCATTTAAGTACAATTTCATTCATAATTGGGCAATATATAATT
>NW_018407346.1:14398-53063 GCF_002113885.1 Mizuhopecten yessoensis
ACTGGACAGATTTGTGGAGCTTGGAGGAAACTTTATAGACACAGCCAATATATATAGCTTGGGTTTATCAGAAAAAATTGTCGGTTCCTGGCTGAAAAAGTGAGATTTTATCACATCGATTCCACCTACAGTAAAGTTATTCCAGTGCTGTCTAGAACATTCTTTGCCTATCTGCAGTTAACTAATTTTCTATCTAGTTTACTTCATCTCTGTCTAGTACCACTTCCTGTCTTTCTAGTGTATGTCCTGTCTGTCTGGTACACTTCCTGTCTGTCTAGTATACTGCCTGTCTGTCTGTCTAGTGTATTTCCTGTCTGTCTGGTACATTTCCTGCCTGTCTAGTGTATGTCCTGTCTGTCTGGTACATTTCCTGCCTGTCTAGTATACTGCCTGTCTGTATGTCTAGAACACTTTCTGTTTTTCTTGTATAGTTCCTGTCTGTCTGGTACACTTCCCGTCTGTCTAGTGTATGTCCTGTCTGTCTGGTACACTTCCTGCCTGTCTAGTTTATGTCCTGTCTGTCTGGTACATTTCCTGCCTGTCTAGTATACTGCCTGTCTGTATGTCTAGAACACTTTCTGTTTTTCTTGTATAGTTCCTGTCTGTCTGGTACACTTCCCGTCTGTCTAGTGTATGTCCTGTCTGTCTGGTACACTTCTTGTCTGTCTAGTGTATGTCCTGTCTGTCTGGTACATTTCCTGCCTCTTTAGTATACTGCCTGTCTGTCTGTCTAGTGTATGTCCTGTCTGTCTGGTACATTTCCTGCCTCTTTAGTATCCTGCCTGTCTGTCTGTCTAGTGTATGTCCTGTCTGTCTGGTACACTTCCTGTCTGTCTAGTGTATGTCCTTTCTGTCTGGTACATTTCCTGCCTCTTTAGTATACTGCCTGTCTGTCTGTCTGTCTAGTGTATGTCCTGTATGTCTGGTACATTTCCTGTCTGTCTAGTGTATGACCTGTCTGTCTGGTAGACTTCCTGTCTGTCTAGTGTATGTCCTGTATGTTTGGTACACTTCTTGCCTGCCTAGTATACTGCCTGTCTGTATGTCTAGAACACTTTCTGTTTTTCTTGTATAGTTCCTGTCTGTCTGGTACACTTCCCGTCTGTCTAGTGTATGTCCTGTCTGTCTGGTACACTTCCTGCCTGTCTAGTATACTGCCTGTCTGTCTGTCTAGTGTATGTCTTGTCTGTCTGTCTAGTGTACGTATGTCCTGTCTGTCTGGTAAATTTCCTGCCTGTCTAGTATACTGCCTGTCTGTCTGTCTAGTGTATGTCCTGCCTGTCTGGTACATTTCCTGCCTGTCTAGTGGATGTCCTGTATGTCTGGTACACTTCCTGTCTGTCTAGTGTATGTCCTGTATGTTTGGTACACTTCTTGCCTGTCTAGTATACTGCCTGTCTGTATGTCTAGAACACTTTCTGTTTTTCTTGTATAGTTCCTGTCTGTCTGGTACATACACTTCCTGTCCTTCTAGTACACTTCCTGTCAGTCTTGTATAAGCTAGGGTCATACAAGTTTCGATTAAGGGCTATCAATATATATTTGAAAGAGTGACCTTGATCAACTTTCAAAGTCACTGGCTTTATGAGATAAACATGTTATTCTGAATATATGTTTTGTTGTAAACACAATGATATGCTATGAAATTTGATTTTAAACTGAACAACCTTTACCTAGTGTCAAGTCACAGGCGCAAAACAAATAAAGAATCTTTAAGCTGCTATTATATAAGTCGTGAATGATATTCATAAGCTGTAGCATGCTGCAATAAATGGTTATTTAGGGTGATCAAATGAATGACCTTGACCATATAATATTTCTTACGAGAAATATATTTCCCCCATGGATGTTTAGCTCTGAGGTGCTTAGCTCATTTACCTCTGAAATTTTATAATAGGCTCTTTCAACCTTTGAATTTGAAGAGTTCTCATGTATCTTCTAGGGTGAAAGAGTTAAACAGTTAAGGTGTTGATACATTAAACAATTCACTTGTGAAATATGATTTCAAACTTATACGGATGAGTTCAAATTATAAAATTGGATAAATTTCAAACAAAAACGAGAAAACTTTGTCATAGCAACAAAAGTCCGTATTCCGATGGGATCAGGACCAAATGACTCCGGTCTGAGCAGACGACATATCCTACAAATGTGTGATGACAGCCTTCGACGTCTGCAGACTGACTATATTGACCTCTACCAGGTAAACTTGAAAAGTATTAACACAGTCACCCTTGAAATTTCTTAATGAACCATTCCAACCTTTGAATTGGAAGGGTTCAAATGTGTCTTCAGGGGTGAATGAGTTAATGTGCTTATTTTGTTTTTTAAATACTTGATAAAAAATAAATTAATAGCATAAAACATCGCCTTGTTGCTATCATAGAAAAGGAATCAAGAGTTTAGAATTGACTGTTGGCGAAGTGCCCCATACAGAACTATTAAGTTAAGGATGAATGCATGTAGCAACTTCTTCAATGGAGGCGGTCATAGCAAAATAGTACAAATGACTTTTAAATCAATTAATATTTTTTTTTTTTATAGAGACACTTGCTTACAAAATCAAATTTGATATATCCTGTAACAAGGCAACAAGGGGGTATACTGGAATCAGGTTGTCTGTTTATCTGTCTGTCCGTCTGTCCATTTGTCCATCCATCTGTTTGTAGCTCGAGTCTTGTCCAGATAAGTCCTCGAGTTTTCGTAAGATTTTGTGAATCTCCACTGATGTAATTACCATACATGCATTCTGAATGAATGTACCTGCACTCACTTTTTTGATCCTGGTATATTGTTGGGAGTTATTCCCCTTTAACAATTTTAATACATGTAGTGGGATCTTGATCTTGTGTAAGAAATTTCTCCTATAGCTTTATCCAATTCTTTTTAACCTCCATAGCTCTTTCAAGTTATGTACCTACATGTATGCATGTTGTTTTTTTCAATTCCCGCTATCTTTTTTTGGAGTTATACCCCATCTTTGCAAAGTTAGTCAAATATTGTGTTTAGGCAAAGTTTGTCCACACAACGCTTCCCTACAGTTTTGATCCAGATTTAATGAAAGCCAATTGATATAGTAGCCATATTCAGATGTGGTTGGCCAAAATTATTTTTCTCTTAATTGGTGGGAGCTATGTCCCCTTATCATACCACCATAAGATTCATGTCACAAATGCTATGTTGCGACTTATTTCAAAAACAATACATACATATGACTCATTCACCCCTGAAGACACATTTGAACTCTTCCAATTCTATGGTTGAAAAAGTTCATTATAAAATTTCAGGGGTGAATGAGTTAAGCTTGCGTTACATAATCAATGCTTCATTGCAGACTCATGGTTGGGATTCGGCAGTCCCCATAGAGGAAACCCTTCGGGCGTTGGATGACCTTGTCAGGGGCGGCAAGGTTCGCTATGTGGGCGTCTGCAATCTCACAGGCTGGCAGATGCAGAAGATTGTCGACAAAGCGGAAGCAATGGGAATCAACTCCATCATAGGTCTACAGGTAAACAATATTGTTTTGGTCTGTATGTAAGGGTAATAGAATACATTACTGTTGTAAGTATATGATGTACCAGTACTAGTGTTTCTTCAATTATAATGTGAACATACAAGCAGGTTTAGACTTTTTGTATAATTTGTCTTATCTACTGAATATAAAGTATGATATGTTTCTATAAAACCCATGATAAAAGTATAACATGTTTCCTGTACCTACCATAGCGTATGTGTTCCTTGTCCTCATTATAAGATGTAGTCCAAATTAAGCAACTTCCTCCTTTTAAGATTTTAATCTCTGCCCCATCAAAAAAATATTTTAAAAGAAGAAAGTCAGTTATTTCAGTCTATTTAGAACTCAATATAATTCCTGCATCCATTATAATATAATATAATGTTTCCATTTCTCATTATGATAGTGTATACTGGTAGTATGCCTACTGTACTCAAAATTGAAGACACATTTCCTGTACTTAAAATGAAATATGGATTGTCTCCTTTACTCAAATTTAAGAACTGAACATGTTTTCTGCACTCACGAATAAAAAAATGATTTTCCTTTTCTCACAATAAAGTATGAATTGCGTTCGATACTCAAAATTAAGAACACGTTTCCTTTACTCAATACAAAGAATAAATTGCCTTCTCTACTAAATATTAAGGACAACTTATTTCCTTTGTTTTTTATGTTTTCCCTTTTTCTCAGATAATCAATATAAAGTAGAATATACCTCATTTGTAAGCTTAATAATGACATATTTGTGTTAGTTTCCTATTTATTTAAATATGGCCCATCTGTGAATATTAAACATGAAATGCTGTTTCTGTGTAGTAAGAATCTCAAGTGAATTCCCCGTTGATTTATTTTATGTTGATAGCAACAATACAACCTGTTATGTCGCCATCCCGAGTTGGAGGAGTTTCAGGTGTGCAGGAATGAAGGTGTCGGTGTACTTCCATGGAGTCCACTGAAAGGGTGAGAGAACACAGTAACTAGCCTTGTCGACAGCCTCGTTTTGGAATTTTGATCATGAGATGCAATATAAGCTGGAGGTCAACATATATATATATATATCAATCTAGTGTCATTCTGATGTCTTCTGTGTACTGCGGTGCTCTACTGTATAATTTATAGTTTGCACTCAGCCAGATTGATGATCTTATGGTGTTGTATGAGTATATAGATATGCTCACCCATCATTTTGTCCTTCAGGGGATTGTTAACAGGAAAGTTCAAGCGTGGGGCCAAACCAGAAAGTGACGGTTCTAGGATTGGGTTTACCGCCGCCAAGGAGTCAAGTAGATCATTCCAGAGCAGTCCTGGTTGGAGCAAGTATGAAGATAATGAGTTTTACTGGAACCTTGTGGACGTCATGTCCAAAATAGCCATTAGCCATGGTAAGCCTGGCCAGAGTTATTGAAGATACAGAAAAGAGGTTAATTTCATTGTAGAACTGATTTTTGTCCTATGTTTCCTTTTTCACAATTGCCGCCTTTCACAATTAAGCTGCAGCTGTAATATTCTTGGTGTGATGAACATATGAACTCTACTCGTCACAGGCTGGAAAAAATATACTGATAAATATCTCTTTCATCACAGACTATTACATTTTATCACATTTGCATGAATTTTTGTCAAGTTTTCTTTTGTTGGAAGAGACATTGCTATTGTTTTTTCTTCTTTTACGTTTATCTTCAAATCACACATTTGTTCGTTCGTACTGATATGCTGTCTATGTTCTTGTTTGTAGGTAGAAGTGTACCCCAGGTGGCACTGAGGTGGCTTCTGCAGAAGAATGTGGTGTCGTCAGTGATAATCGGTGCCACCTCAATCAAACAGTTGGAGGACAATATGGGAGCCGGTACGGGCTGGACGCTTACCACAGAGGAGGTGTGTGAAAACTACGGTTGTAAAACAGATCTATTACTGCAGATTGATTTTAGTCCACAGTTAACTGGCTAAGACCAACATTTATAGTTACAGATGGACCTAAAAGTGTATCTTCGATGTTAGGTCTGGGATATCCATCAAGTATCATTGAAAATATTATATGACACACATTTTTCCATGATCCTTTGGGGTGTCATAATCATATGGAAGTCGGTGATTTGTGATGTTATTATTTTAAGAAATAACAGGTCAGCTTTATGGTGTAATTTCAATTGTTGAATGTCACATTGCTTTCAAACAAATTCAATACTTTCCTCTATACATTTTTTTTATGTTTTTTTTTTATAATTAAATATAACAATTAAAGGGCTTTTTTCTGTATGTATGTAGGTCCATATAACAACATATTCACCTCCACGAAAGTCAATAATTGATTAATATTTTAAATTATAAATTGAAGATTTGGTCGGTATGAAGGTATGTCTTTTTGGCATGTTTTCAAAAATTGTGAAAATATCATATAGATCAATTGACTATGTATTCCAATGTAAATATGTGCATATTCATCAAGATTGAATATTTAATATTACAGATGGATGAACTAGATAAAACTTCAAGCGTGGAACTACCTTATCCCTACGAAATGGTCTTACGTTTCAATAAGGACAGGAAAAACCCATTCCTCGGAACGTCTTCTGTGGAAAATACACAAGAGTAAAAACCAATACAAAGAAACGCATCAAGATTGATAACCTCAAACATTTGTGTCCCATCCTCAACATATTTTTTTATTTTTTTTATTTTAAATGTTAATCGTTTTGGACATTATTGTATTCTGCATAACCAAAGTTCAGCTATAGTTTAGGAAGTTGCATTGAGCTTGATAAGTTACACCTTAGCTACTCAGAAAACAGACTTTTTCTTTTAGTACCCCCATGCCTCAAAATTCCTTAAGAAACTTAAACCTGTATTAAGTTGGAGTAGTCGCCTGCATTTTTAATACCCACTTACAAGCAATTATCAATGGAATGCCCTTTTATCACCTCGTCTAAAAACATTATTGTTGAGATATTAAAATAAAATCACCTATAGTTTCGCTTTATTCCAAATAAGAAATGTAACCATACCATGTCTTGTCATTACGCTATATGGCTAAGAGGATGAGGTGTGTTCCTCTCCTTTCTCTTTGACCCTTCCTTTAATTCCCAATCGTAATCACATACCTGAAAAGTGCACTTCCTTCCACCCAATCAAATTATGGCTTTGACGTCCCTGATATATGTTATACTATTGTATTAACATTCAATCAATACATTGTTTTGTAGAATATATTTTTATTGATGATTTTTCCAGTATAATATTCAGTGTCGTGTAAATTTACAGTTAAGTTATACGAAATTAATTTTTTTCACATGTCATGATATATGGTGGAGTATCAATTTTATATTAGCCAATCAAAATGATATTTCCTATTTCCTGCCACAGATATTCTTTACAGCTGAAGATGAAGCGACAGAAAAATAAGTGTTTTCTACTATCTTTGTATAAAAGTATTAAAAAAAAGTTTAATGGTTTTCCGGTTACATATGTTAATGCCATATCTATTTCACTTTTATGACAGAATATACAGATATTTTCAGGAATGCGAAGGACTTGTGAAAAATATCCTTATTCTGACATACTCGAGAAATATTGATGGTATTAAACGGTAAAACAATTAATTGTCTTATATATATATATTGGTCTAGTCATTAAACCAAAAAAGAGAAAGTTATTCACAAAGTGCTTTATGAACATTGATATAAACCATTTGATAAAACTTATGCATTAGCTCAATTTTAGTAATTATATTTTTAAATGCGTCATTGATCATCAATTTTTTTTTTTTTTATAATATTAACATTTATCAAATATATGCGTATCGATCAGAACAAAATAAAGTTTATGTCCACATTTTTACATATCTGTTAATTGATCAAATCAATTTATCTCTGATATGCAAACTATATATTGATTTAAACATATTTTATTTGTTATTCAACACTATACATGTATATACATTTATAAAATCATGAAATAAAAATAAATTGAGGATTAATCTGGCGTTTTGATATTTTCAATTTCATATTCAGTCATTTGCACAGAATTTACAGATACAGTATAACATCATACATGTAGCTTATCAAAGTGGAACGGGTAGGAAGATTTGGTTTATATCATATTGCCTCTGTAGCCTATTTGGAATAGTGAGTTGATTATAATACTAATTCTGGTATCGCAATGCTGTTTACAAGGATCACGCTGATTGGCTAAATACCCACAGAAATCAACAAATGATAGTAAACTTATTCAAACTAATGCTGCAACACTAGAATCGAACGCGAATGCAACAGTAACTGGACCAATGGTGATTCTTTTTGTTTCATACCAAAGTTCTTGAAAATATTAGTTGTTATTCCGTGCTTAACGTGCAGCATCAAGGGTAATGGCAACAACTGATTCACCCGTTGTCAGAATAATGTGACTGGGCAAGATGTGCTGGGTGACTTCGTCATGGTATTTCAGAGAGATAGCACTATTAAGTCAGCATCAAAATTCGCCTCCTGCACACTCGCAAGCAAGCACGCATGCACAACATTCATGGAGACACGTTCTTAAATGACCTTAACTGTTGATAGGACGTTAAACAAAATAAAACCAAACCAAACCATCATAACTACTGTATATTAAGTGACTTTAAATAGTACTTTATAACGGTGCCAAAATGGCGACTTTTCGATGATGCTTATTTTCAACAACATCGGGTCTCAAACAATGGTATGAATGAAATATTTGTGTGTTGTTGATAAATATTGTAATAACAATTCACGCGTGTTTCACATCAATACAGCATTGGTTCAGTCACTCTGAGAACATAATTGGGATCAATCTAATTAGTGACTATATTGAGTTGGTTCATTCACAATCGTGACGATGTTAGTTTTCAACGCCAACCATTGAAATATATCACTGCATCAATATTACAAAATTATAAGTGAATAATTGATTGAAAAACATATAAGCACCTACATGTACTAGACACAAGCAAGAGAAAGTCATCCAATTAATACGGCTATAATAATAACATAATATACAACTTTTTATATAGGGCCCCATCTAACTAACATAAGCCACTATCAAGCGCTTTACAGCGCATATATATACAATTATTACAATTGTCATATACATTAATCGACACAATTTTGAGAATTTCGCAGGAGCTGCCTTTTCAGGCACTAACTACTAGTCCTATGCCATCTGCCTTATATCTCCCTAATTGTGTATACCTGCGTGTGTGCCACCCTTAACACGTGTTTCAGAAAGATAAGTAATTTCCTTCCTCAGTTATGACACTAGTAACATGCTTTGTACGTACTCCGGGGTTTTTCTGTGTAATCAACCATCACTGCCCAATTTATTCGAAGTTCATTTTCACAAAAACCACCACGTGTAAAATGTCAAAAACGTTAAAAAGGTTTGGATGAAAACAGACGTGCTGATTATCAAGCCGCGCGATCGACCGTAACCTTGTATTCTATAGGTGACCAATAGATTTATCTATTTCCCAAGTTCCTTGGCGAAACTATTGCGAATACAATAACTCATACAGTTATCGTCATTCGAAACATGACCCTCCTTGGATGCATAATGACAAACGTAAACTTATTAGATCTAACGGCTTATAGTAATGGTTTGGAGTGAGTTTTAGTTTTTCAAATATATATAGGATCTTACATGAGTTTCCATTTCATATGAGATTTATAAAACGAGTCTAAGAATTTTTCAATTTAGTGAGATACAATGAAAAATTCGTGACGTGTTAAGGCATTTCTATCGAGTATAAGCAATGAGCTGGACCATATTTGCACATTTTAGGGGCCAAAAACAGCTTAATTGATTGGCTTGATGTTAAGTTTTTTTTGTAGTGTTGGATCACCACCATTAATGGACTGTTGCCTAGTATAAGGTTGGAGTGTTTATATGGAGTGTAAGCAATGTTCTGAATTATGTTTTCATTATTTTAGGGGCCAAAACTGGTTAAAGATCTTGGGCAAGTGTTTTTGCAGTGTTTGAACAGTCATCACCATCAATACGCTGTTGACAATTTGACGTTGGCTGGTTATCTCGTCTTACATTTTAAGGTACAGCAAAACCTTGTTATATTGTCATCATTTGTTTAAAGAAATGTTGGCTTTATAAGGAGGCTTGGCGATAGATTGAGGGAAACATATAAAGGAATTCTTCAGAAAAACACAATTAAGGGACCTGATATGTTTGCAGTAAGTGAGGTGACAAATGAAATGACGGGCATTATATCAAGGTTTTACTGTACTCTTACATCATATATCACTAACAGGCGAGCTATGCTGTTCTCCGACAGCTCTTGTTTTGTATGGGTATAGCTGTAAAATATTAAAGAAATAAAAACGTTGTTTAACCTAAGAGAGTCAGTTGTGTCCGACTAGTACCTTTGTTTATGATACTTCAGTTTAAGTTGTATCAATGATCAAGGTAGACCTGTTGATTTGTTACAGCTCTAAAAATAGCTTATTAAAGCATTTATCATTTTGCAAAACGTTTAAGATTAAACAAGATCCTATTAAAAGAGGCTGTAGTCACCCTCAATTTCAATCGCATGATAAGTCATACATGTAATCACAAACCCTAATGGTAAGATTTAATTTGAAAATATTGAAATTGTACACTAGTTAACGTAGTCGATAGTAAGGCAACATAAAAAAAATCGTTCACCGGACTTAAACTGTATGAGTTCCTATATTTAATTTGCGTCTTTAATATGACCTATCCAGGGGTTGAAATTTAGATATACAATAGCCTCTTTCAGGGGTCTTGTTGAACGTTAAACCTCTCAATCTATCTAAAGCTCAAGGTAAAAGATAAAGGTCGATCTGACCTAAAGCTTTAGATAAAAAGATTCTCAGACTTTGACCTACGGTATAAACAGTTTTACATCTGTACTACATTGTTAATGACATTTTAAGACGACCCCTACGTGCTATATCATCGAGGTACCTATAGTGCATACAGGGCAGTATTGGATAAACTGAAAGATGGCAGGAACAACAGATACACCCGCACCACAAGTGGTCTACAGATTCCTTGGAAAATCGGGACTAAAAGTGTCAAACATTTGTCTTGGAACAATGACCTTTGGCAAATCAACTGCGATGGAGGTTTGTGCTCATTTTATTATAATTGATATTCACCCTTCCTTATTTTGTTTCAGTGACAAAGCAGTGCACAATACAAACACAAAAATGCACACTGAACCGTCCGAACTGGTAAGAAAATATACCAGCTAGGCAAGAAACATACTGTACAATGCACATGCAAGAAATATTCAGAAAGACAAGAAACATACTATACGGCAAGAAATACACCAGATAGTAGACGGACGCTCTACCAATTGAGCAGTAGTTTGAATCTGGTCGTTTGAAATCGACCCAGTCCAGTTCGGATACATTTCTTCCTCCTTTTCTCAATCTTCATGCTTAAGACATCATTATTTGCAACCCCAGACACCTACAACTTTGTATGTTATATATACCGTAAATATGTAAAGTATTAATGTAGTTTTTATTGATAAAGCATGGACCCACACAAAGAGATAAAGCAGAGTCACATGCTATCATGGACAGATTTGTGAACCTTGGAGGGAACTTTATAGACACAGCCAATGTATATAGCAAGGGTTTATCAGAGGAAATCGTCGGTACCTGGCTGAAAAAGTAAGATTTTTTCCAGCTTTATTCCCATCTGCTGTATAGAGTATACTTTCATGCTCTCTATACTTCGTCTCTGACTAGTACACTGTACAAGTATACATACCTCTCTCAATACCCCTGTCCGTCTAGTATACACCGCGTCTGACTAGTACACTGTACAAGTATACATATCTCTCTCAATACTTCTGTCCGTCTAGTATACACCGCGTCTGACTAGTACACTGTACAAGTATACATATCTCTCTCAATACTTCTGTCCGTCTAGTATACACCGCGTCTGACTAGTACACTGTACACGTATTCATATCTCTCTCAATACCCCTGTCCATCTAGTATACACCGCCTGACTATATGACTTTTAAAAGTGTTCAAATAAATTACCTTTACCTTACTTCCAATATCTCAGTTTTCAAATGTGTTCAATTATTTTTTTCTAAATATCTAATGGTATTTTGGTTGATAACTTACTGGGATCAAGAGTTATCACTTTGCTCAAATGAGTGACCTTGACACACACTTTCCTTGTAGGGAAAAAAAAATAATTCTCCATTTTGGTGGTGAGACAGAATTATTCAAACGTTTGAGTCTTAAATATCAGACCATGTGGCATTCCCTCAGTCTATACGTTAAATGTATTCTCCCACAACTCACAAGTACATGTATTTTCAGTTTTTGTTGAAAAGAAAATGCTCAATTAGTCTTTCTCTACCTTTTGAAAGACAGCTTACACTTGTCTCCTAAAACAAAATGCCGTCAGTTTTAATTAAGACGGTGTCATAACTCTTAGGCAAAAGACCCCAATTCACAAAAAGATTGTGTCATGAATTTAAACCCAAACTTCAAGCACAATTTAATTTGATGGTATGTATTGGGTTCACCAATTGAACATGTAGTATCTTTACCAAAAGAACGTATGGGTATATAGGAGATAAATCATTCCTCTCGGTGATGAAGACAATTGTTACCCAGGCCACACCAATTTGATCAATAGTTCTTCGGGAAATTTTGGGAGAAAACAGGATATTTTTTTGTATTTTTGTTTTTTGTTTTTTTAATTTTGTTAAATTTTGAAGCGAGAGGTAGTAAAAAATAACAATTATGGGTTTTAATACCTGAAAGGTGCACATTTTGGATAGTTTATATAGTATTGGTGCGGGTTTATTTGTCTGGTACACTTCCTGTCTTTCTAGTGTATTTCCTATCTATCTGGTACACTTTCTGTCTGTCTAGTGTATGTTCTGTCTATTTGGATACACTTCCTGTCTATCTAGTGTATGTCCTGTCTATCTGGTACACTTTCTGTCTGTCTAGTGTATGTTCTGTCTATCTGGATACACTTCCTGTCTTTCTAGTGTATTTCCTGTCTATCTGGTACACTTCCTGTCTGTCTAGTGTATGTTCCTGTCTATCTGGTACACTTCCTGTCTATCTAGTGTATGTCCTGTCTATCTGGATACACTTCCTGTCTGTCTAATGTATAGCTTGTCTATCTGGTACACTTCCTGTCTATCTAGTGTATATCCTATCTATCTGGATACACTTCCTGTCTGTCTAATGTATATCTTGTCTATCTGGTACACTTCCTGTCTGTCTAATGTATGCCCTGTCTGTCTGATACACTTCCTGTCTAACTAGTGTAGGTCCTGTCTATCAGGTACACTTCCTGTCTGTCTAGAATAATTTATGTTTATCTTGTATAGTTCATGTGTGTCTGGTACATTTCCTACCGGTCTAGTATACTGCTTGTCTGTATGTCTAGAAAACTTTCTGTTTTTACTTGTATAGTTCCTGTCTGTCTGGTACATACACTTCCTGCCCTTCTAGTACACTCCTATCAGTCTAGTATTGAGGGCTACCAATAAATATTTGAAGGATAACCTTGATCAACTTTCAAAGTCACTGGCTTTATGAAATAAACATGTTATTCTGAATATGTGTTTTGTTGTAAACACAATGATATGCTCTGAAATTTGATTTTAAACTGAACAACCTTGACCTAGTGTCAAGTCACAGGCGCAAAACATATTAAAAATCTTTAAGCTACTATCATATAAGTCGTGAATGATATTCGTAAGCTGTAGCATGTTGCCATAAATGGTTATTCAGGGTGATCAAACATACAAATCGAATACTGTGTAATTTTTGCCAGACAGACAACTCTTTATGCATGTATATTTACATTTGCTATGCATCTTTCTTTTGCAATGCATTGAGAAGGCAAATGTTGTTATTAGACATTTGATATTGTAAGTTCATCAATCTCTATAGTGACGTCATCAATTTTATTGTTATCAAGACTGAATTTGCTGTTCAAAGAACTTTTCAAAATAACCAAATGAAGCATATACACTACTCTTTCAAACTGCAAATATAAATAGAGGATATTTAATGATGTCTTCAGTAATAACAAATGTATTTCACGAGTGTGGCTAGTATTTTGATATTTTTCACGAGTGCGTAATTTTCTATTTATTACATTTTTAAAGCGTAAAACATGAAAAATGTAATGCATAAAAAGGGCAGGAATCAGAAGCGTAATGATGAACGCCATAATGGCGTCACACTTGACAACAAGGCCGCGCACCATTTTCAATGGGATATTCAACGCAGTTCGGACGTTTTCTGGGTTTTTTTCTCGTATGGTTGCTTATACAAATATTTTTAATTGAATATTTATGTAAATACTAATGTGTGTGTACCAAACATTTACCATGCAATTCCCTCTTCTCTGGATATAAGTCCCATAAAAGTGTCATTTGTTTCGTATTTTTCTTGTTTCTAATTTTATCTTTCATTTTTGTCAGCCTATACATTTACAGATAGTTTGACATATTTTTAAATTTCTTACGAGAAATATATTTCTCTCATGGATGTTCACATCCGAAATATCATAATGGACTCTTTCAACCTTTGAATTGGAAGAGATCAAAAATTTCTTCAGTGGTGACTGAGTTAAACAGTTAAGGTGTTGATACATTATACAATTCATTTGTGAAATATGATTTCAAACTTGTACGGATTAGTTCAAGTTATAAAAATTGGTAAATTTCAGACAAAAACGAGAAAACTTTGTCATAGCAACAAAAGTCCGTGCTATGATGGGATCAGGTCCAAATGACACCGGTCTGAGCAGACGACATATCCTACAAATGTGTGAAGACAGCCTTCGACGCCTGCAGACTGACTATATTGACCTCTACCAGGTAAGCTTGAAAAGTATTAACACATTCACCCCTGAAATTTCTGAATGAACTTTTCCAACCTTTGAATTGGAAGGGTTCAAATGTGTCTTCAGGGGTGAATGAGTTAATTTGCTTAATTTTCTTTTTAAAAACTTGATAGAAAATAAATCAATAGTTTAAAACATCGCCTTGTTGCTATCATAGAAAAGGAATCAAGAGTTTAGAATTGACTGTTAGAAAATTGTCCCATACAGAACTATTAAATTGAGGATGAATGTATTTAGGAAATTCCTCATTGGAAGGGGACATAACAAAAAAGTAAAAAATGACTTTTAAATCAATTAATGAAAAAACAACACCATTTGCTTACAAAATCAAATGTTTTGATAAATGATCTTTTTTTTGCATATCCTGTTACAAGGCAACAAGGGGGTATACTGGAATCGGGTTGACTGTTTATCTGTCTGTCCGTCTGTCAATTTGTCCGTCCATCTGTCTGTAGCTGGAGTCATATCCAGATAAGTCCTACAGTTTTTGTAAGATTTTGTGAATCTCCACTCATGTTATTACCATACATGCATTCTGAATGAAGGCACATACACTCACTTTCTTGATCCTGGTATATTGTTGGGAGTTATTCCCCTTTAACAATTTTAATAGCTGGATCTTGATCTTGTATAAGAAATTTCTCCTTTAGCTTTATCCTTTTTTTAGCCTCCACAGCTCTTTCAAGTTATGTACCTATGCATGTTTTTTTATTTCTGTTATCTTTTGTTGGAGTTATACCCCTTCTTTGCAAAGTTAGTCAAAGATTGTGTTTAGTTAAAGTTTGTCCACACAACGCCTCCCTACAGTTTTGATCTTGATTTCATGAAAGTCCATTGATATACATATAGTAGCCATACTCAGATGTTATTGACCAACACTATTTTTCTCTTAATTGGTGGGACTTATGTCCCCTAATCATACCACCATCATAATATTCATGTCACATGCGACTTATTTTAAACGAGTTACATACATTAAGCTTGCGTTACATAATCAATGCATCATTGCAGACTCATGGTTGGGATTCGGCAGTCCCCATAGAGGAAACCCTTCGGGCGTTGGATGACCTTGTCAGGGGCGGCAAGGTTCGCTATGTGGGCGTCTGCAATGTCACAGGCTGGCAGATGCAGAAGATTGTCGACAAAGCGGAAGCAATGGGAATCAACTCCATCATAGGTCTACAGGTAAACAATATTGTTTTGGTCTGTATGTAAGGGTAATAGAATACATTACTGTTGTAAGTATATGATGCTTCAATTTTCAGTTTGGTTTAAATGTACCAGCACTAGTGTTTCTTCAATTATAATGTGAACATACAAGCAGGTTTATACTTTTGGTATAATTTGTTTTATTTACTGAATATAAAGTATAACATGTGTTCCTTGTCCTCATTATAAAATGAAGTCCAAATTAAGCAACTCTCTCCTTTTAAGATTTTAATTTCTGCTCCGTCAAAAAAAATGTTAAAAGAAGAAAGTCAGTTATTTCAGACTATATAGAACTCAATATAATTCCTGTATCTATTATAATATAATGAAATGTTTCCATTTCTCATTATGATAGAGTGTATACTGGTAGTTTGCCTACTGTAGTAATCTGAGTCACTTTATCGACTAGTTTGTACTGATGTTATGAGCCTCGTTCTGAGCGCATGGTTGACTTGAGCAGAACGCTGTGTTCGTGTTATGAATATCAGCCCATGAAACAAAACATGGTGTCAGAATGGGGATTAAAACATTGAATCAACATGGAACAACACATCCGTCCGCCACCCGAGCTAACGTTCTCCACGACAGATGGAAACTTGCCGGAAAAATGGCGAAGATGGGAGCAAACAATGAGACTCTACATCGATATTGCGATGAACGGGAGGTAAGAAAAGGACAAATTTTCGGCGTTTCTGTACATAATTGGACAAGAAGGTAGGGATATATTTAATACGCTCACTTTCCTAGCAGAGGAGAATGACAAAATTGGACCTCTATTCAAGAAATTCCAAGATTATTGTGCACCTAGGGAAAACATTACCGTATGGCATCATAGGTTCTACACGAGCGAGGGCGCAACGTAAAACAGAAACAGTTGATCAATATATGACGGAACTAAGAGTTATTGCTAAGAACTGTAAATTTGGGACTCTAGAAGATGAAATGTTTCGTGATAGAGTGGTTTGTGGTGTAGCCTCCGACAAAGTTAAGGAAAGGTTATTACGAGACAATGAACTCACTCTAGCTAAAGCACTGACCATCTGTAGAGACAATGAGGAGTCGCAAATCAGAATGAAAACGATACAAGACTCCGGAGAAGAGGTATGCGCCGCAGCAGTAACAAAAGAGTCTTATGACAAACACAAACAAGTTCGTGCTAAAGTCTACAATCAGAAATCAGTCAGGAAAGGTCCAGGATAGGCACAGGGACAGAACCGTAAACCAAATGTGGTATACACGTGCAGTAAATGTGGTATTTTACACACAAAGGGCCAGTGTCCAGCATATGGCACAAAGTGTCTAAGATGTCACAAACTGAATCATTTCCAAAAAATGTGTAGATCAACAGAGACCACACAAGTCCACACAATCTCTGAAGACCTGCCCATGGAAGACCTATTCATAGGTGCAGTTAATTCAACTGAGCTGAAATAAGATTAGATGGTGGTCAATCTCAAATTGATAAACACCACAGTTAAGTTTAAAGTAGACACTGGATCCTAAGCTAATGGCATTCCCCTGGAGATGATAAAGAGAGTCAAGCCTGATATTGTTCTATCAAAGGCTAACACAACTCTGACAAGCTACACAGGAGATAAACGGCCAGTAGTTGGAAGGTGTTCCATTCCTTACCAAAGACATTTATTAGATTTCTTCGTGACCAACACCAAGTAAGTTCCTTTGCTAGGATTCAAATCCTCGCAGGAGTTAGGATTAATAAAAGTGGTTTTGAGCACAGAACTTGGAGGTCAGAGTGATGACAAACTGTTTGAGAAATACCCCAAGGTATTTACAGGATTGGGTTGTCTCAAGGACACATATCAAATCCGTTTAGATAAATCCGTGCCACCAGTTATCAATCCACCCAGAAAGGTCCCAGCCGCACTTCGTGAAAAACTCCGTACGACGCGGGAGGAAATGGAAAAGGAAGAGGTTATACGAAAAGTAGACGATCCTACTGATTGGATTAACTCAATTGTTTTTGTGGAAAAACCCAAAACTGGGAAACTTCGCATTTGTCTGGATCCACGAAATCTGAACAATGCCATTTTCACCTGCCAGCAATAGAAGAGATAACCACAAGAATAACTGGGGCAAAGGTATTCAGCAAGCTTGACGCTAATCATGGATATTGGCAGATATCGTTGGATAACAAGAGCCAGAAAATGACGACATTCTCTACGCCTTTTGGAAGGTACTGTTACCTAAGAATGCCGTTTGGAATAAAAAGTGCCCTGGAGGTATTTCAAAAACGCATTGCACAACATTTTGAAGACATTCCAGGTGTCGAGACAGATATTGATGACATTCTGGTGTGGGGAAAGAATGTTGAGGAACACAACCCCAGGCTGGAATCAGTGCTGAGGAGATGTCAGAAGATAGGTCTAACTCTTGACCGCGATAAATGTGTATTCACAGCAAGAGAGGTTGAATACATCGGGCACAGATTGACGGACACTGGTATACGTCCAGATCCAGACAAGGTATAAAGGCTATTACCCAGATGCCGGCTCCCATAGACAAAAAAGGACCGGAAAGATTGCTTGGAACTGTAAATTACCTGGCAAAGATGTGACAAAACCTATCCGAGTCTTAATGAGGAAGGACAACGAGTTTGAATGGTCTCGAGAACAAGAGGAGGCATTCAAGAAAATAAAAGACACTCAGTCGAGTAAACATGTACACACTTTCTACGATGTCAGGAAACTTGTTACAGTCAGTGTAGATGCCTCAAAGTCCGGTCTCGGAGGTGTAGTGATGCAAGACCAAGAACCAATAGCATACGCATCGAGGGCTTTGACTGATGCCGAGACACGGTATGCTCAAATAGAGAAGGAATTACTGGCTATGCTGTTTGGTTTGGAGCGTTTCCATCAATATACATACGGTACCAGTATACTCGTTGAAACCGATCACAAGCCGTTAGAGGCTATTATAAAGAAACCGTTGGCACAAGCGCCTCCACGACTGCAGAGGATACTGCTGAGACTTCAGAGGAATACATTTGATCTGGTGTATAAACCAGGTAAACAGCTTCTTGTAGCTGATACACTGTCACGGGCTTACTTGCCAAGGACCACCAATCACAAGGATGATTTGGAGGATGTAATACAGTGTCATGTACATACAGTAATGGGGAACACTTCAGTATCTGACGAAAAGATGGAGGAGATTCGTGGGGAGACCTCAAAGGACGAGAACCTACAGAAGTTGTTTGAAATGATAGAAACCGGATGGCCTTCTCACCGTTATGAGGCTCCAAGTAAGATTCAAGATTTTTGGCCTTACAAGAATAATAGTAGACGGAATCATACTTCGAGGAAATTGCATAGTGATTCCGAGAAAACTCCAAGCAGAGATGCTAGAAAAAATCCACATGGGACACATGGGAATAGAAAAGAGCAAACGGAGAGCACGAGAACTACTATTCTGCTGGCTAGACATGAATAGTCAAATAGCTGACAAGGTATCAAAATGTAGTGTGTGTATGGACCACCAGTTAGCCAATAAAAAGGAACCATTAATACCCACACCGGTACCTGAGAATCCATGGAGTGTGGTTGGAACAGATTTATTCACATGGGACTATACTGACTATGTGATCGCCACAGACTACTACTCACGGTATTTCGAGATCAGCAAACTTGAGAATACTAGCAGTCGCACTGTCATCACACATCTAAAATGCATATTCGCTCGCCATGGGCTACCGGATGAAGTGAAAAGTGACAATGGGCCACAATACAGCTAAGGAGAGTTTTAACAGTTCGCAGACAGCTGGGGTTTTCGCCACTCAACATCTAGCCCATATTATCCTCAAGGTAATGGCCTAGCAGAGAAGAGTGTTCATACTGTGAAACGGCTGTTAGAGAAAGCCAGAAAGGATAACAGAGATCCTTATCTTGGTCTTCTCGAGTATCGCAATACGCCGACAAACACACCCTCACCAGCTAAACTACTCATGAGCAGGGAGTTGTAATACATCATTCAAATCAACAGAAAAAGACTACAACCAGAGATCATAGACCGTTCATTAATATGTCAGACAAGGGAGCTAACCCAGTGCAAGCAAAAAATGATTATGATAAAGCAGCTAAGGAACTACCAAAACTGGAGCCACATGAGGCTGTACGTTTTCGGCATAATGACCAATGGCAGTGGGGTCAGGTGATGCACAGTCCATCACCAAGATCATACCATGTCAAAACACCACAAGGGAAGCAATACCG
Organism: Mizuhopecten yessoensis; assembly: GCF_002113885.1. Classification (NCBI taxonomy): domain Eukaryota; kingdom Metazoa; phylum Mollusca; class Bivalvia; order Pectinida; family Pectinidae; genus Mizuhopecten; species Mizuhopecten yessoensis. The sequence goes on from NW_018407346.1 coordinate 34,244, forward strand.
ACGCAACAGAAAACACATAATAAGAACTGCAGAAAACAAGCCGGAAATCAGTGAACCGGATGTGGCAGACTATCTGGAAGACACTCACACACAACTGGACGACTCGCAAAACACCCCAAAGATTCAAGTAGGAGAGTCGCGACCAGAGTCTAGTACAGGAATGACCACTCGTGCTACAAGAAGTGGACGAATCATCAACATGCCAAAGAAATATGATGATTTCGAAATGTGAAGTGATGTGTTTTGTGAAAATGGGGCATAATAATCCCCAATATGGTGTTTAGTTCCATTAAGTGGAATTTCTTAAATGATATGTTTTTGTTTAGTGTAGTAATACTTAATGTAGTAGTGTTGCATAGTTCAGTTTGATTCATAAGCACATTTATTGTACTTAAGGATCAAGAAAGTCCAGGAGACAAATGACTTTGACAATAATTTTATTTTTATTTTTGATACCATATATTCTAGTCATAACGGTGCTAATTCTTAGGAGATAACATTCGTGAACACTTTCTCAGATATAGAACTGTGTTTCTTTTCATGTATCTAAACCAGAATATAAATTGAAATATTTGTTAACTAAATAGTTTGATGTCCAGTTACAAAACTCAAAAGAAATGGAGTTGTAGTAATCTGAGTCACTTTATCGACTTGTTTGTACTGATGTTATGAGCCTCGTTCTGAGGGATAAAAGCTCATTGTTGACTTGAGCATAACGCTGTGTTCGTGTTATGAATATCAGCCCATGAAACAAAACACTTACTGTACTCAAAATTGAAGACATGTTTCCTGTACTTAAAATGAAATATGAATTTACTCAAATTTAAGAACTGATCATGTTTACTGCACACACGAATACAAAAATAGTTTTTTCCTTTTCTCACTATAAAGTATGAATTGCGTTCGTTACTCAAAATGAAGAACACGTTTCCTTTACTCAATACAAAGAATACATTGCCTCTTTTACTAAATATTAAGGACAACTTATTTCCTTTATGTTTTTTATTTTTTCCCTTTTTTCTCAGATAATCAATATAAAGTAGAATATATCTCATTTTGAAGCTTAATAATTACATATTTGTGTTAGTTTCCTATTAATTTAAATATGGCTCATCTGTGAATATTAAACATGAAATGCTGTTTCGGTGTAGTAAGGATCTCAAGTTAATCCCCTAGTGATCCACAGAAGAACCCTGTCATGTTTTATGCATTAAGAGAGTTGGACCTCCCTTTCTTTTATCATTAATTCATGTGTAAGAGATCAATGTTAAATTCCTTAATGATGAGGATGTTGAAATTAACTGTACTTGTACATGTATATCAAAGTTTTACTTTCTACACAAACAATATACGTATTTAAAACGTGTTGCAACATTTCAAGACCCACTGACCCCTTTGTGAAACTACGACTCAATTATCAGCTATGAGTCAAAGCTTGACAAAGGGACCAGTCGGTCTTGAAACATTGCGACACGTTTAATGCTTTCATTGTTTGTGTAGAAAGTAAAACTTTGATATACATATTTCAAGACTGATGAATCTTATTGAAATAACTTGTACTTGATTGATTTTGTGTTGATAGCAACAATACAGTCTGTTATGTCGCCATCCCGAGTTGGAGGAGTTTCAGGTGTGCAGGAATGAAGGTGTCGGTGTACTTCCCTGGAGTCCATTGAAAGGGTAAGCACATACATGTAGTAACTAGCCTTGTCGACAATTTATAGTTTGCACTAAGCAAGATTGATGATCTAATAGTGTTGCATGAGTATATAGATATGCTCACCCATCATTTTGTCCTTCAGGGGATTGTTAACAGGAAAGTTCAAGCGTGGGGCCAAACCAGAAAGTGACGGTTCTAGGATTGGGTTTACCGCCGCCAAGGAGTCAAGTAGGTCAGTCCAGAGCAGTCCTGGCTGGAGCAAGTATGAAGATAATGATTTTTACTGGAACCTTGTGGACGTCATGTCCAAAATGGCCATTAACCATGGTAAGCCTGGCCAGAGTTATTGAAGATACAGAAAAAGAGGTTAATTTCACTGTAGAACTGATTTTTGTCCTATGTTTTCTTTTTCACAATTGCCGTATTTCACAATTAAGTTGAAGCTGTAATATTCTAGTTGCAATGAACATATGAACTCGACTCGTCACAGTCTTGGAAAAATATACTGACAAATACATGTATCTATTTCATCACAGAGTGTTACATTTTATCACATTTGTATGAATTTTTGTTAACTTTTCTTTTGATGGAAGAGACATTGCTATTGTTTATTCTTCTCTTACGTTTATCTTCAAATCACACATTTGTTAGTCCGTACTGATATGCTGTCTATGTTCTTGTTTGTAGGTAAAAGTGTACCCCAGGTGGCACTGAGGTGGCTTCTACAGAAGAATGTGGTGTCGTCAGTGATAATCGGTGTCACCTCAATCAAACAGTTGGAGGACAATATGGGAGCTGGTACGGGCTGGACGCTTACCACAGAGGAGGTGTGTGAAAACTACGGTTGTAAAACAGATATATTACTGCAGATTGATTTTAGTCCACAGTTAACTGGTTAAGACCAACATTTATAGTTATAGATGAACCCAAAAGTGTATCTTCGATGTTAGGTCTGGGATATCCAGCAAGTATCAGGTATAAGTATAAGGGGGGGGGTCATACTCATATGGCGGTCGATGACCTGTGATGTTACTAATTTTAGAAATAACAGGTCAACTTTATGGTGTTATTTCAATTGTTGAATGTCACATTGCTTACATCCAAATGCAACACTTTTTATCATTATTAAAACATAATCTGGCATGAAATATAACGATTAAAGTTTTTTTCTGTATATATATAGGTCCATATAAACACATATTCACCTCCATGAAAGTCCATAATTGATTATTATTTTGAATCATAAATTGATGATTTTTTCAGTATGAAGGTATGAATTTTTGTCATGTTTTCAAAAATTGTGAAAATATCATATAGATTTATTGAATATGTAATTCAATGTAAATATGTGCATATATACATCTAGATTGAATAATTTAATATTACAGATGGATGAACTAGATAAAACTTCAAGTGTGGAACTGCCTTATCCCTACGAATTGGTCTTCCGCCACAATAAAGACAGGAAAAACCCATTCCTCGGAACGTCGTCTTTTGTGGAAAATACACAAGAGTAACAACCAATACATAGAAACGCATCAAGATTGATAACCTCAAAAATATGTGTCCAATCCTCAACGTATTTTTTTTTAAATTTTAAATGTTAACCGTTTGGGCAATATTTTGGTTTAGGAATTGCATTGAGCTTGATAAGTTACACCTTAGCTACTCAGAAAACATATGTTTTCTTGTTATACCTCCATGACTCAACATACCATAAGAAACCTAAACCTGTATTAAGTTGGAGCAGTTGCCTGCATTTTTAATACCTACTTAAGCAATTATCAATGGAATGCCCTTTTATCACCTCGTCTAAAAACATGATTATTGGGAAATTAAAATAAAATCACTTGTAGTTTCTCTTTATTCCAAATGAAAAATGTAACCATACCATGTCTTGTCATTTCGCTATATGACAAGCAGAGGTGGATGCATAGGACATTCCCCTTTTTTCTTTCTTTTGTTTCCCCTTGATCATATACAAATTGATTAGTTTGAAAACATTCAGATTCTTTTTTACATATCTGTTAATCTATCAAATCAATTTATCTGTGATATGCACACTACATATTGATTTAAACATATTTTATTTGTCATTCAACACTATACATGTATGTACATTTATGTAATCGTGAAATAAAAATAGCTTGAGGATAAATCTGTCGTATCGATATTTTCAGTTTCATATTCAGTCATTTGCACAGAATTTACAGATACAGTATAACATCATAGCTTATCAAAGTGGAACAGGTAGGAATATTTGGTTTAGATCATATTGCCTCTGTAGCCCATTTGGAGTAATGAGTTGATTATAATACTAATTCTGGTATCGCAATGCTGTTTACAAGGATCACACTGATTGGCTAAATACCCACAGAAATTAACAAATGATAGTACACTTATTCAAACTAATGCTGCAACACCAGAATCGAACGCGAATGCAACAGTAACTGGACCAATGGTGATTCTGTTTGTTTCATCCCAAAGTTCTTGAAAATATTAGTTGTTATTCCATCCTTAACGTGCAGCATAAAGGGTAATGGCAACAACTGATTCACCCGTTGTCAGAATAATGTGACCGGGCAAGATGTGCTGGGTGACTTCGTCATGGTATTTCAGAGAGATAGCACTATTAAGTCAGCATCAAAATTCGCGCTATCACACGGAGACAACTACACCAACATACCCTGCCTCCTGCACACTCGCAAGCAAGCACGCATGCACAACATTCATGGAGACACGTTCTTAAATGACCTTAAATGTTGATAGGACGTTAAACAAAATAAAACCAAACCAATACATCATAACTAGTGTATTTTAGGTGACTTCAAATAGTACTTTATAACGGTGCAAAAATGGCGACTTTACGATGATGCTTATTATTTTCAACAACAAATCATTTTTTATCGAGTCTCAAAAATGTAATGAATGAAATATTTGTGTGTTGTTGATAAATATTGTAATAACAATTCACGCGTGCTTCACATCAGTACAGTATTGGTTTAGGCACTCTAGGAACATAATTGGGACCAATCTAATTTGTAACTATATTGAGTTGGTTCATTCACAATCGTGACAATGTCAGTTTTCAACGGCAATCATCGAAATATATCACTGCATCAATATTACAAACTTATTAGTGAAAAATTGATTGAAAAACATATAAGCACCTAGTAGAAACAAGCAAGAGAAAGTCTTCCAAGTAATACAGCTATATTTATACATATAATATACAACGTTGTATATGGCGCTCCATCTAGCTAACATAAGCCACTATAAAGCGCTTTACAGTTCATAGATATACAATTATTATAATTAGCATATACATTGATCGATACAATTTTGAGGATTCCGCAGGAACTACCTTATCAGGCGCTAATTACTAGTCCTATGCCACCTGGCTAATATCTCCCTATGTGTGTTTACCTGCGTGTGTGCCGCCCATAAAACGTGCTTCGGAAAGATAAGTAATTTCCTTCCTCAGTTATGACACCAGTAACATGCTTTTATAAGTAATTGCGATATAGTCAAAACATGTTTTGTACGTAATCCGGTTGTTTCTGTGTAATCAACCATCACTGTCCAATTTCTTCAAAGTTCATTTTCACAAAAACCACCACGTGTAAAATGTCAAAAACGTGAAAAAGGTTTGGATAAAAACAGACCTGCTGATTATCACGCCGCGCGATCGACAATAAACTTGGATACTATAGGTGACCAATAGATTTATATCTTTTTCAAGTTCGTTGGCGAAACTATTGCGAATACAATAACTCATACAGTTATCGTCATTCGAAACATGACCCTCCTTGGATGCATAATGGTCAGCTTATTAGATCTAGAAACACAAATCACTCAGCACAGAGCTACACAAAATATGAACAAATGGGACAATATAGAAATCGTTTTCTTGATGCAGCCTGCAATGCAATAGAAATTGTAACTTATGAACTGAAGAGTAAGAATACGATGCGTAACTGGTGGGAAATAATAATAAATCTACAAACTCTTCCTTAATATCACATTCATTACTTATACTTGTACACAACGGTTAGGAAATTCAGAAGTTAATGAAACGAGTAATATTAAATGAATTCAACAGAGTCAACTTCATGATGAAAATAGTATACTTCCTAACGAACACAATGTAGAATACATACGAGAGAATAAAACTATCACAAATGAAAATGTATTGCATGCAATAAACGTTCTTAATCCGATTCAGTGTGGGTTAATATTAGAATTTTGCTCGAGATGTTACCGAGCTAGAAAGCTTGTCAGTTTTGATATTTTTTAAAAAGGTGTTTGTTGGGAATTTTTCATAGATCGTCGTGAAAACAAAAACAAAAAAATACATAAATTCACAAAACGGTTAATCTTATAACTCCCTCCTGCCTAATAAGATATTGTACCTCCTAAACATTTTGAAATATATATCCGAAATACCAGACAAGCAAATTAGATGTATAACAAAAACAATTTCTTCTGTCGTCTGTTGGTTTATGGATCAAGCTACCAAATAAAGTAAAACAAAGCCCATCCATTTCTCCGTTAAAGTATCATCTGAATAGAACTAAAACTAAAGCTTCACTATATCGTAACCTGAGAAGCCGCATTACGCAAATACATCATAATGGTTACGATGTAGCTTTATTCTATGGGGAAATCCGTCTTTAAATGAATTATTTACAATTATATGTGACTTATAGCAATGGTTTGGAGTGAGGTCTAGTTTTTCAAATATATATAGGATCTTACATGAGTTTCCATTTCATGAGACTAATGAAACGAGTCTAAGAATTTTTCAATTTAGCGAGATAAAATGAAAAAATTGTGATGACTAAATGCATTTTTATCGAGCGTAAGCAACGTGCTGGACCATATTTGCACAATTTAGGGACAAAACAGCTTAATTGGACTTGTTTAAATTTGGTTGGCTTGATGTTATGTTTAATGCAAGATTTTTTGGGTAGTGTTGGATCACCACCATCAATGGACTGTTGTCTATGATACGTTTGGAGTGTTTATATGGAGTGTAAGCAATGTTCTGAATTATGTTATCATTATTTTAGGGGCCAAAACTGGTTAGTTTGACCTGCTTAAAGATTTTGGGCAAGTTTTTTGTTGCAGTGTTTGAACAGTCACCACCATCAATACGCAGTTGACAATTTCACGTTGGTTGGTCATCTCTTCTTACATTTTAAGGTACAGCAAAACCTTATTATATTGCCATCATTTGTTTAAAGAAATATTTGCCTTATAAAGAGGTTTGGCGATAAATTGAGGGAAAAATAAACAATAATTCTTCAAAAAAACCATAATGAAGGGACCTGAAAATATATTTGCAGTAAGTGAGGTGGCAAATGAAATGACGGGCATTATATCCGGGTTTTATTGTACATTTGTTTCTATTGATATTTGCGATCTTACAACATATATCACCAACAGGCGAGCTATGCTGTTCTCCGACAGCTCTTGTTTTGTATGGGTATTGCTGTAAAAATAAAATAGATAAATAAAACAACAAGACCTGTTGTTTTGTTACAGCTCTAACAAAAGCTTATTAAAGCATTTATCATTTTTCTAAACGTTTAAGGTTTAACAAGATCTTATTAAAAGAGGCTGTAGTCACCCTTAATTTCAATCGAATGATACGTCATAATCACAAACTCCGGTGGTAAGATTTAATATGAAAATATTGAACTTGTATATTAGCTTTTATAATGTTTCATAGCGAATTTAACGCAGTCAATAATAACATAAAAAAAAATCGTTCACCGGACTTAAACTGTATGAGTTCCTATATTTAATTTGATAAAACGTTGATCTACGGTATCCTCAGTTTTAACTCTGTACTACATTGTAAATGACACTTTAAGACATGCTATATCTATAGTGCATAAAGGGCAGTATAGGACAAACTGAAAGATGGCAGGAACAACAGATACACACGCACCACAAATGGTATACAGAAAATCGGGACCAAAAGTGTCTAACATTTGTCTAGGAACAATGACCTTTGGCAAATCAACTGCTTTACCGTTAACGAAAATTAATCTGATTTTGACAACCGAGAATGTGACATATACCTGGTCTTCTTAAATGAATTTGAAGAACAAAAAGGGATTGTGTGTCAGGCTTTTGTAAACATGAAAACTATTGTTGGACAGTCTATAAATTCCAACATATAAACGAGTCCAGTGCTACAGTGCATTTATTGTTCAAACCTTTTTATGATGATTGTCTGCAATCATGCGTTTTTTTCACGTTTTATAACCAAGATCTCACGAGATTCAATCATTGTTTGTTACATATGATCTATGCATCGTTCAGTTACTCATCATCGAGTGCATGGCAGATTGACTGAAATCAGAGCAGCAGAAATATAGATTATTAGAAATTAACTTTTGAATATAGATTACATTATGTATCTACACAGTTAGGATGTACCATATTGGATAACAGTAAATACGAGTATAAGTTAAAAATGCAAGACAGACATAGTGTTATAAATAGTTTACTAAAGTAGCAAATATTAAACAATTAAAACTGAAATGCTCAATCTGTACATCTTAACAACTGCATGACTCTGTTTTTAATGACAATAACACGTTTTTTTTATTCTTTACACATTTTATTGATGTATGTTATTAACGAAGATTAAAAATACCTCATTAGTCTGTAAAAACAAATATAATAACAATCCGTATCTTAAAAAACTTAAATAAGTGAATTATGAAAAAATTGTCCAATATTGTCTTTTTTGTTTTTGATAACTTATCAACAGTCGAACTATCGGAATCTAAAATAGAAACATATCGGAGCGCCAACACACAAGATTAAACATTACCACAGCACGAAGGAGTAAGGGCAAATATACCACAACGCCAACACGCTATGACAAAATATTCCACAGCATCAATACTTAAGGATTAGATAAACCACAGCGTAAACACAGCAATGTACAACCAAGATCAACACACCAGGGCAAATTTTAACACAGACAAAATGCACCAGTTGTCAACACTTAAGGACAAATGAAACATCTTGAACCAAAGTTGATATATACTATAAAAAGTACGCATGCTACACTGAGGCAAACGAAAGAGCATCATGAAACCAGAATAGAACAGAGGCAGAACACAAGTGTTTCCAGCACTGTATGTAATTTCCGTCATCATTCATCATGTTTAATCCGAGAAATTATACCTGGTACAAACGACCATAAACAAGGTGAGCATGTTGAATTTGTAAAACTACAAATCCGGAAAAAAACTATGTTATTAGAACTATGGCACTGATACTACCATTGGGTTAAGCAGGTATATAACAAACTGATTATATATACATTTACAAACAAATTGAAATCGCGACAGAATCACTTCGATCCAAGACAATGATAAAATAATATTTTCATTTAATCTGTCCACTAACTCCTGTTACGTACCAGGAAGTTATAGTATCACTGATAGTGCTTTTATACAAAATGGTATATGAGTTGGCATATCATGCTAAAAATGTACGGATGATGTAAATATTATACCAGGATATTTAAAGATATTATGGATTTTTGTCGAGGTGAATATATGGTTACATTTATATAAACCTGAGAAAAATGTATTAACAGAGACGAAGATCTATATACACATATTGTCACCGAAATAAAAGGTCTTGATTGCTATTTTAGATAAAGATAAATTATGTTGTTAATTAAACAATATGGAATGTAAAAAAACTGTGTCAAAAGAAAAGTACAGTATTTGGCAAAAGAACATTATGACTTTAAAATCTCAGCGGAGTCATGACAAGAGTATTGACATACTGTTTCTAAAATAGTAACATCGAGTTGATATTACAAATCACTGATCTCTAAGAGACTTTTATTTAAGCTATAATGATGTAGGAATAAGTTGTGTGAACTTGCTTTCTATATTTGGGTTATTATACTATTGTTTGGCTGTATACTTGTTAATTTAAACCGTTATTTTACACGAAATAATTATACAGTAATATCAATTATCAATGGTAAGTTATACCATGTGTTATGGCACACTTAAACCATTACATTACCATACATTTGTTAATTATACCTTATTGTACATTTATCAGTTATACCATTACATTACCATACATTTGTTAATTATACCTTATTGTACATTTATTAGTTTTACCATTACATTACTGTACATTTGTTAAGCATATCTTACTATACATTTATTAGTTATACCATTACATTACCATACATTTGTTAATAATATCTTATTGTACATTTATTAGTTTTACCATTACATTACTGTACATTTGTTAATAATACCTTTTTGTACATTTATTAGTTTTACCATTTCATTACCATACATTTGTTAATAATACCTTATTGTACATTTACTAATTATACCATTACATTACCATACATTTGTTAATAATACCTTATTGTACATTTGTTAATTATACCACTACATTACTATGCATTTGTAAAGTATACCTTCCTATACATTTGTTGATTATATCATTACATTACAATATATTTGCTAAGTAAACCTTACTATATATTTATTAATTATACCATTTCACTACTGCATTCTTGTTGATATAACGCAAGTTCATCATTGGTGCATATGTTCACGAATTCGCAGTTTTACAAAATATTAAACTCAATAACATTATTAGACGTGTTGTATTATGTAGATCAGTATTGTTCGTATGATATAAAGAGTTAAGTGTTCTTTAGAGATATGACGTTATTTAGAGGTATAGCGTTATTTAGAGAAACATGTATGGTGATCTATAGATATGCATTGTTATTGAGATCCATATGTAATACTATTTGGATAGGTGAACGTGAAACATACACATAGGTGACTGGACTATAGTAAAATTGGTAATTAATACATGTAGTAAGCCAAACAAACTGCATCATATAGCTGCTTTGTTTTTCTCGGACCTATCAGTGATGCAAAATAATTCGAAATAGTGTTATTCAAATAAGTAGTGCTATTGAGACCTTTAGTGCTATTTAGGTTTGTAGCATAATTTAATTTAAAATCTTCAGGTAGAATTCGTGAATATACCAAATATATAACACTATCCTGCGTATACGGTATCAAGATAAGTACCTATATTTTTACAGGCAGGAACTGTTTTCATTCAGGTAATATATTTACATATGCAGTACCGATATGTTTCCACAATTTTACAAACAATATCTAGGTTATAGATTGTTACATACAGTATATAGAACTCTGCATACAGTATCTAGCTTTATGCATACAATTGTATATATCATCATACAGTATTATTATATACATATATAATATAAATACAAGTTTGTTAAGGATCCCGGTACCACTGCCAAAATCTGTAACTGTTTTTATCAGCATGCTTATAACATTGATAAATCATTTCAAAGAAAACCATACCTTCCCGGACTTTTATATAAGAAATAAAGATGAAATAAACAAAATCTAAAGAACAAGAGTGTTGTGTGCGTATGAAGTTAAGCGTGGCTAGATCGGGATTTGAACCCTGGACTTCAGATTTGAATGCAGTCTCTGTTTTTTTCTGTTTTTTTTTTCTTTTTCTTTTCTTCTAAAAATAACTATTATTATCCCATACATATTCTGTCTCTGTAACTGATTGAGCTACCTGGTTAATGGAAGTGTATTAGCACTATTGGACTACATTTACACCCAACTGGAGGTTCAGGGGAGGTTACTGTTATAGGGAAACGACAGTGCAGTGGAACAGGGATCCTGTAAATCTAACACTTTCACATACATAATACAAAGAATATTGATTCCTACATGCACGCCTCCAATCCCATTCGATGTTTTTTATCTGTTAAATCCAGATTTTGGTAAATCCAACTTCGTGTATCATCTATGGACATACAGTCATACAGTCATTATCACAATAGTTCCCGGGTATGGTAAAGCATGTTGTGGCTGCGCACGAAAATTCTGTGGTGGTGCTGTCCCCGCACTGTATGTATTTATGACAATCATACGGATGAAGTATGAAAGTGGCATTGGCAGAGTCGCAAATGTTACCTGCAAGAAAATAAGGACTATAAGTTTTCTAATTGGATCACAATACATGTAAGCAACTTCTGCAGCACAAAAATTGTAAATACTCTTTTGTATTATTATTTTGTTTCATTTTATCTATTTTATTCAATATGTCTGATTTGACTTACAGAAATATAATATTTAAATAAATAAATTCGTTGTCACACTAACCGGGTATCAGCAGAATTGTCAATAAACTCGATTCCAGTGTTGTGGGTAGGTTAGTTCCGCTATAAGAGAATGACGTCACACATTTAACATCGGTTCCATTCATTGAAACAAGAGATGATGTCGACCGGATCGTTCTGGTGAAGGTACATCCGTCTTGTATGTCATCACCAGTGGATTGTGACGTCAATTCGACGAAGCTGTTGTTTGAGTTTCCATTTGAGGCGTGAAGAGTTATTTGGACAGCAGGATTCCCCACGTCAGCTGTACACTCAATCTGTCCAGTCTGGAAATCTAGATATGTGCTCTGGGATATTGTTGGTGGTGATGTTGGTTTTACTGAAAGACAAGAACTTTCTCCTTTAAGTAATTGTTATTCACCTTTGCTTGTCGGATATAAAAGGTCTATTAAGTGGTAATATAATTATGTTTAAGTGTGATATTGTGCAAAAGTAGCGCAGTTAATTAAGTTGTTATATGCACATTTATCCTTTTCAATATTTCATATTCGTTTTCCGATTTCTTCATATGATATGCTAAAAACCTAAATTATAAAACACTTACCTAACACGTTTATTTGTGATGTTGTCACCGATGAGTGGTTGCCATTGGTCAAATTTAGAGTAAACACTCCACTAATTGCACAAGCAATTTGCGGTAGTGTTACGTTGATATATTCCAATGAGCCAGCTGTGTGGTACGCAAGGTCAAGGCCCGACCAAATAGGATCCGTCGTGGTGACAACAGCTGATGTTTTCGTTAGACTTCCCAATAGCATAACTACTGATCCAGTCGATGGAGAGGATAAATGGGAAAGGACGATGATGTCGAAATCGTTACTTACAATCTGACATTGAAGAAAGGCTGCGTCGCCGACGTATCCCGATATATCGTCACATGTTAGAGCTGCAAGTAAACATGAAAATCTTTTTCAGTCAAAAACCAAACTTCAAAACCAAAGTACGTACTTGGAAGATATTCCACTGAAGTGTTTATGATTTCTAGAAAGTAACGAACAACTTACTATGTGTTTCTTGTTCTCTAACTCATAAACATGATTCTAAAACTAATTAAATTATAAAAAGCATCACAAATCGTATGAGAATCAATCTTGAAGGAATTGAATTTTTCGGTCTTTTATGGGATCTTTGAAATAAACACTTAACAAATCTTTTTTGTTTCGTTCTGAAAAAGTAATCAACTATTTTATTGCACTTCATATTGTAAAATTTAAAGGAACGGCGTTAAAGCTATCTTCTGTATATTTAATACATTTTCCAGTAAATTGAAAATGCTGTCTCGTAAACAGCATACAAACAATTAGTACACGGGAATGTTTCCCTATCAGAAACTGAGGGAATCAATCCATAATAATGATAGTCTTATCATGATGTTACACCAAATTCTAGGTTAGACAGATTAAAACAACATACAACATATTGTTGTTCAAACATGTCTTCAAGACACTTTACTGTCAATGGTTGAAGATTAGTATTGTGACCCATATTTCGGAGTTTAAAATACCTAATATTGTTAAAAAAGAGAAAACTGAATAGCACCGAAAGAACATGACAATGTCAATAAATGTTTTTTTTAAAATTTAAATCTACTCAAAAGCTGTCTTTCTTAACATATATGTATAAATCAATGATATACGAATGGCACCATTCATCATGCTGATGTCAAATGACAGGGATACTCCTAGTACTCCACTAAGTACTCAACATAGACGATATAATATCATAATACGTGTAGTCAATAATAGGCATCTGCTAAGATTTAGGCATGATAACGTCAAGAGTAAACTCAAAAGACAACGGTAAAGTTACATTGTAGTATTTTGCTACCTACAGCAAGTCATTAAATAGGAACTAAAATAATATAAAAAGCAGCAATAGAACAATGGACGCAATTGCATCAGTATCATCTAACTTTCGTATGAAGTAAACGTTTTGATGACGTAAGCATGTTCCACTACCGATAATAAAATTTAGTTCCAAAAATATCGGCGAATACTGTTTTTTAGTGACAAATATATGTTTTTAAACGGAAATTAATTGTATTAACTGGCAGAAGTAGCGGTGTGAACGACATCGCTTAAATCCATGTTAAACAAGAACCCTAAGTGGGCATCTCCGGCGTGGATGTAACCATGTTAATATCTCCGTTCACTATGTATACACACTGAAACTTACATGATGGCCCAGAAGTGGTTACCATTGGAGTCATAGTGGATACATCTGAAAATATGAAGCAAAGACTAGTATAAAATATTGCAAACATCCAATATTCGATATTCAAAGCACATTTTTTCCCAGATGCTACACTTACTTATTCCTTCCTCTTTTTTTAAAAAGCAAACCAGTTACTATTTTTACAAGTACGTTCAATTTATTCAGCACAATATTTCTTTTTTTTAATTTAACTCATATCTTTATTGTTTAAAAGTAAACCTCGAGGTATTGTACATGTACGTTAAATGCATGGTGATATCATTATCTAGGCAATGAATTTGGAGTGAAATATTTGGAAAGTCCCTTTCCTGCTAAATTGTGAAATACATGTATTTTATAAAGATATTACCTGGTTTTGGACAAACATCTTCACTACAGTCAACACATGTTGGAGAATTGCCGTTTTCTATCTTCACACACTTCCCATTACATGTGTCGAAACCTTCAGCAGTTCCATAACACGTGACATATTTCTTGCAGTTTTTTGGATGATGTAAAACTTTCAATTCTGTCGTTGTACAAATATCACCTGGAATAAAACACATTCAAAATAAAGGTCATGAATATATCACCCGTTACATGGAATATTTTTGATATCAAAATGTAATTTATTGGATTAAACTGAGTATTGAGTTTATCTTAATGTTTAAAATGAGTAACCCAGAACACAAAACATGTCCATAACACGTGACATATTTCCTGCAATTAATTGGATAATGTATAACTTTCAATATTGTCCTGTCACAAATATCATCAGGAATGTAAACTTTTAAAAAATATATTGATGCGGACAGGGCTACATGTGAGACTGAAACTTATCATCTGCCATTTTTACATTTAATTGCATATCTAGTTTTCCTTTATGCACGACCATCTGTAATCTGCAGTAAATCAATTTAGTAAGCGTCATGCTTAATGGTTTTTTATTTTATGCAACTTTCACTACTTCACAAGTTTAAGATTTGAAGACTTTTTGTCATATAAAAGTAGAATCAACTTAATTTAAACCGCATATATCTACCAATTGTATTGGTGTTTTTTAGTGTTGTAGTTTTTGCGAATGTATTTTGTTAAGTAAAAATCAATACGTTATTACTTTTCATTTACAAATGAACATTTCATACTGAAAATAGATAAAAAAAAATAGGAGTCACCGACTGGTTTTCATTTATTTATCTATTTATTCACTTACTTGGAATTAATTCAATAGTTGTATTATCGGAGTATGTTGTCAAACTGTTGAGTGAGTTATATAAGGCACATCTTATCAATCCTCCCTCCATGTCTGTTTGAAAGTCTATTACGTATTCCATCGTTCGTTCGGTACTGTTACAGAGCCAATCACTCGGTGAAGTCTGGGTATTTGACACGCTAAGGTCAGTGAATACAGAGGACCCTGTGGGTGCGTATTGAACTTTAAACTGTCCGGCGGGATAACCCACATCTCCAGTACATGTGTGTTTGTGAACATAGTTGACGGTTGAGCCGACGACCTGGTGACCTTTTAAGTGAAGTACAGGAAGTGAAGGAGGGCCTAGAAATAGAAAATGTGTTGCTTTGATAATGTTCAGTTATCATATCGAGATTGAAACGATGAATATGGCATAATTTCTTCATTATTTTAGTTGTCTGTTTCCTTTTTATTGATTTTTTTCCCGTTTCTATAATTCTCCATTGCCATATACATCAATATATCTTTCAAGCGTCCAACAGATATAGACAATCTGATGCTTAGTGAGCTTAACCACTCTTCTTTTAGACCGGGACATCTCTATAGACGCAGTATTATGATTTATTTATTGCGTGCTTATGATATATTCACTAGTTTCCTATATACGAACTAAACAAATTGGTCAAATGGTATTTATAGGGGAAAACACCTTCCATCAGCACTTTTTATCATACGCACCCTTTATGCTTCAGAAGGAAGTTATATAGGAGCATGTTTTTATTAAATTCATTTTATATCAATTGTTTGTTGTAAATCTCATTACTACGATATTTCGAAATACAATCTTACTTACGTCGGACATGTAGGACTGAGGTTGGTGATATAATCCTGCCTGTTGTAGCATTCAATACACATAGATAAGTTCCCGCGTCGTCACACTGAATAGTGGTAAAATCAACGACAACATTTCCTCCAGTTACACTGGCAGTGATTCTTGGGGAAAACGGATGAGTAATCAACGATCCGTTTACCCTCGCAACCAGCACGTCCGTTGCAGCAGAATCGAGACGAATGACGTCAATATAGTTCCATGATGACGTAATGATTCTACACGTCATTGTTACCCCGCTGCCACTTAAAATTCCAACGTATTCAGGTTGATCGAAAGATACATCTGCAAAATGGAATAATTATTCATTGTGGTACAGAAGATGATACGCTTTGCCCATGTAGTTTGTTAGTGCTATACTAGTCTATTGAATGACGCTACACAGTCGGAGACTATTTATAGCAATTAATACACACGTATTTTGTCAACAATGGGTTTATATTTGAATAGATTGAGACAATAAATACAGTAACCGTTTCATTCTGAAATTTGTTAATACTTATATCAAAATGCAAAGAGAGGTTTGGTGTATATCTATTACTATTCAACTAGCAGCTATTTTATGAGAAGTTTCAACACTGACCGAGCATATACAGTGTATGTTCAACAATCAATATGAGACAACCTATCGACAATGTTTTACGCGTACTGAATATATCGCATAAGCACTCTGTTTGAATTGATATAGTTTAAAGTTACATACAATATATCATATCTTGTTTTCATTCTAAACTGAGAATCATATTAAACATATATCAAATTAACTAACCTGGTTGGATTGTGGTAGTGGACGGTGTTGTGCTTGTTAAAACTGTTGTCACTGTAAGATAGTCAAAATCAAACATTAGTATAACACGGAATTTTTAAACAACATTAACATGGTTTTCGTATAGTATTTTAGGAATATATTATTTCCGTTGCAGCAACGCTTTCAGAATATAACGTAACGGGCAATAACCATAAACATAAACGCTCTATTCAATGCCTTATGAACATGCTACAGGTTAAGACTTCAAAACCTACTTGTGCATGACTACACAATTGCCTTTTTATCCTTTCCTTTGCGTATGCTCAGTTTATGATATGTCTAAATGTTCAACAAACACATATGATTGGTATCGTTTCATGTTTACCTGGTTCTGTAGTAGTTGTTGGTAACTCGCCTACAACAAAGATGTGTATGTGAATTAAGAGTTATATTTAAGCCAAATGTCTTGTTTTGAGGAAATGATTCCAACATCTTTCTCGTATACATTATAGCAACATTTTAAAACTTACATTATAGTACCTTGTAAAATATAGCGATAACTGCAAATCAAACACATGCTGTTGGTTGTTTTGCCGTTTTCTCTTTTCAACATTTATATAAATATTACGTGTTCATTACACTCAAGAAGTTAATTTCTCGAAAAGCATGACACAGACTTGTATTTACATGATAAACCCAAATATCTCTCACCGTATGCTGCACAGAACGAGTTTTCGTACTCTGAAGTACACGTTTCAGCCGACTGCGTGAAATTCTTGAAATATTGTCCCTGGGAACAATTTTTATTTGCTTGCTTTACTCCATTTGCACACCAAACGTATTGGTGACATTTTGATGGGTAGATGTCAACTGGAGGTATGTACCATTGTTCAGCATAGTAAGAACAGTCCAATGGATCGTTTGGAGCTGTAATGGTATAAAGCAACTGGTTTTAAACAAGGCTTAGCTATGACGTATTTATATATCGTAAAATAAGGATGAATGGTTAGAAAAAATCAATTTCTTTTCTGTTAATTTAATTATGTATTTGAGTTGTTGATTTTTGGAAAAAAGGTTTTTGACAAACTCACAGATATCATTTGACGAAAAAAACTGTGATGAAGGACTTCTTGTACATATATTCCTTTCGAACATTTTAAATCAATTATATTACAAAATATTTCCGTAAATTAACAATTTTCCCAAATTGTGCATAAACATCGTGTAGAGGAAGATTTCAAACCGCTGATCTCACTTGCCAGGGCAATCGAAATGGTCTGAATGTGAACAAAGCCTTTAATATATTTATACGAATAACAACATGTGTTCACTCATTGTATTATGTTATTAAAATGCAAATGGCTGATGGTTAAGATAAATTTAGAAACATTTCAATTGACAAGGAGTATTTTTGGTTTGTGTTGAATTCAGATTTCATGTCTAACATCAATATCCTAATTAAAGAAATACGTTTCATTTCTAATACACAATGCATAATCATTTCACATAACGAAAATATAGTTGTGCTGACATATTACAAGTATAATTAAACGCTTTAATCACCATGACGTTGAAATGTTGAATCAATATTTTCATAATCCATATATTTTCTACATAACAACATTTTAGAGATAACCAAACACCAATAATATGCTTTAGAATCTGTTGAAGTAAACGTAAAGTAAACGTGAAAACATCAAAGTCATCTTCAAAGTAAAAGACATTGAAACAGATTTGACCCAAACATGCGGCAACATCAGACTCTAAAGCAAAAGGAAAGGCACCTTGAACCCTTACAACAATATAAGTTTCCCCGTGAAATATATAACCTGAACAGATATAATGTATGTTATATGATACACGAGGATATATATATATATATTTAT
>NW_018407346.1:59069-60243 GCF_002113885.1 Mizuhopecten yessoensis
ACATAACAACATTTTAGAGATAACCAAACACCAATAATATGCTTTAGAATCTGTTGAAGTAAACGTAAAGTAAACGTGAAAACATCAAAGTCATCTTCAAAGTAAAAGACATTGAAACAGATTTGACCCAAACATGCGGCAACATCAGACTCTAAAGCAAAAGGAAAGGCACCTTGAACCCTAACAACAATATAAGTTTCCCCGTGAAATATATAACCTGAACAGATATAATGTATGTTATATGATACACGAGGATATATATATATATATATATTTATATAAAGTAGGCATTAATGACGCAGTATTGAATTTTATTTATTAAGGATCTCCGACCCACTGTGTACAAAACACCAGAGATTAAACTATGTTAATTCGTATATGCAGTGACCTCCCCTTAATTTTGTTTTTGGAAAATTACAGGTGCTTTGTTTTGTACAGGAACATTTCTTTCAATTTTGCCATTACTTGTTTTTGAAGTCTTCAAAACTAGATATTCACAACAACACTATCGACAATTTTAATAAAAGGAGACATTTTCCCCTTTAAAGAAATAAGAACTGAAACCTTCTGATATAACATAAAAAAATGTATATTTTATTTTTTGTTATAGATATAAAGTCGAAAATGGAGGTGTATTAGTAATTTATTTTAATAAAAGGCAGCTTTGTATCGTTTAAAAGAATTAACAAAGGAGTTGTACCTTCTGATATGGTTGTTGACACTGCAATGTTACGTTCATTTATCAACTCAATTAAACACATGCATTGAAATCATTGAAGACAATACGAAATGTTAAAATATTATTGTATTAATTGAAGAACCAGTTTCCATCATTGGCACTAATTAATTATACCTATTGAGAAACACAATGGAACGCATGCATAAAAAGACAATCAGAATCAAAATAGTCGTGTATGGCAAACGACATATTTACAAAAACAAACGACGCTACAATTATCTAAATTAAATAGAGTTACACCAACACGACTTTATCATCAACCTGAAGCTTTCGTTTTTCATAAAGTTAATAAAATTACTTACCTGAAAATGGTGTGGTAGATACTGATGAGGTACCGCCTGACAGAGTAAAATGTGGGTATATTTTTAAACAATGTTTTCATACGGATGCTTTAATTTTCAGAACATGCACCAGAGTCAGGTTCAGAGTAAACTA